>NC_079458.1:16256945-16344639 GCF_903798145.1 Danio aesculapii
AAAGCAACTAAACACTCTGTTGTTACTTGTTACTTGTACATGGATCTACAGTATATTTGAGGTTGCAGCTCTTCAATTTTGACTATATATTCCAAATGTGACTCGTATATTCTTAGAAACTGGTAGTTATTCATTATACTAGTACTTATTCTTAGATACTTGTTATTAGATAGTACTTAATCATAAAATGGTAGTAGTTATTATTAGAAACTTTCTCATTGGATACTATAATTTCAAATGTTTGTCATTTACCTCTTCAGCTTAGTGATAGTAATACTTTAATAACAAATTGCTTTTTTGTTAGTAAGATGGTAACACTTTAAGTACCAATTTCCACTATTAACTACTGCTGCTCATTATTGGCTGTATATTAGTACTCATAAAATATCTAAGTGCCATCTGTAATTTTCTTCTACAATGAGCATTTTTCACAGTCTCTTATGTTTATGTTCAGTTATTTCATATTAAAAGCGATTAAAATAACCTATTCTTTGCCATAAAAGTGAAATTACTGAATTAAGAGATAGGAGATATTAGAAGAATATGTCAGATGGCACTTCAAGGTTTTTGCATCTAAACGCTTCATATGATCTTTTTTTCTACTTTCCATAATCTTATTTAATACCTAAACCCAACTTAACGATATTATCAAACCATTAATATACCATTAACTCCCTGTGCTGGGTAAGCTAAATTGTCCGTAGTGTACATATGGCTAATGAGAATGGATGAGGGATTTAAAGTGGTGTCGCACGTTAAAGTAAACTGCGGCACAGCACAACATGGTCTAACACAAGAAATACATGGCCAGCAGGGGGCAGTTGGGTAATAGTGAACATACTGAACTGATATACCAACACAATCTCACAGCAAATTGTAACTTTTTGATTTAGTGGCTTATTCGTACGAATTCGTCCGATCTAATTCATACAATTTAGTACGATTTGCTCATCCCCAATGATGGTTGGGTTTAGGGGTGGGGTTAGGTGCCACGCCTCCTTTTTAAAATCGTACGAATTTGTACAAATTAGCCACTAAACTGACAAAACGTAAAATACTTGATATACTGGATATACTGTAGCAGCGAGAGTATGTGAGCGGAGCTGAGTGGTGTGACACTCAGCAAAGCAATCTGCTACATGGTTGTGTGTTTGCTCACCGGTAAACCAATACCGCTCAGATCCCGCGCCGACATAAAATTTCTCTAGTAGGCTAACTGTAATTTTTTTTTGTAACTAAAAAATCTTAAATAACTGTCTAAAATTAAAGTGCTTCGATAAAATAAGTTTCTCTTTCCAAGCTGTGTTCTTTCTTGTGCTTTTTTCTGTCAGTACAGTTTTAATAATGTTTTAATAGGCCTAAGTGGTCAACTGTGTACAGTCCCACTTTTAACTACAGCTGCTCATTATTGGCTGTTTATTAGTACTTATAAAATAAATAAAGAGTTCAGATGCAAAAACCTCTAAATGCCATCTGTAATTTTCTTTTACAATGAGCATTGTTATGTTCAGTTATTTCATGTTAAAAGTGAAGAAAATAACCCATTCTTTGCCATAAAAGTGAAATTACTCAATTAATATATAGGAGCCTAAGAAAAATGCTAACATTAGAAAAAAATTCAGGTTTTTGCATCTGAACACCTCATATGATCTTACTTAATACCTAAACCCAACTAAACTTAACCCAGCTTAATGATATTATTAAACCATTAACATACTATTAACTTAGAATATTAGCTCAATAAAGTACTAATTTGCCGCTTATTAATAGTTAGTAAGGTAGTACACTGTAAAAATATCCGTAAATTAGCAGTTTTCCATATTTAGTGATTCACAAGTGTTTTCTATTTATTTACAGTTGTGAATTACATTACGGGATTTTGATCTCGACTCTGTCGACTTTTGATGTTGAAAATTCAACTCCACAGTTTAAGAAAGTGACATTTAGTAGTGTGAAATAATATAAGAAATAATACATAGACAAATAAGTCAAAAAATGGACTGGCAGTTTATTACAAAGTTTTTGTACCATATTATAGTCCCTTTTTTTTGAACATTTTAAGTTTAAAAGTTGTTGGAAGAAAGATCCCATCAGGCAATTCACAAGCATATAATAAAAACATGAATCACAAAATACATAAAACTGCTAATTTCAACCTAAGCTCATTCTGAAAACGTACTGCTATATACATTTCTGGAGAGCACCAAATACGTCCCAGGAGCTACATTTTTTTGCAGTTGTTTTTCGTGAATCCACCAGAGGCTGCTATTGACGAATTGACTCACTGACCGATCGACTGACCCACCCTCCTCCTTCCCTAAACCCAACCAATAGTCTTTTCAAAAGCAATCCAGAAAAAGAAAAGCCCTAGCCTGATGTTTACCATCTTTTCAGAATTTACCCTGTTATTTACATTTACATTTAGTCATTTAGCAGACGCTTTTATCCAAAGCGACTTACAAATGAGGACAAGGAAGCAATTTACACAACTATAAGAGCAGCAGTGGACAAGTGCTATAGACAAGTTTCAGGAGTGTAAAGTCTAAGAAGCAAAGCATTAGTAAAGTTTTTTTTTTTTTTTGAGAGAGAGTACAGTTAGTGGTATAGCCAGAGAGGCAGTTAAGATTAGGAAGGAAAGTGGAGACTAAACGGTTGAGTTTTTAGTCGTTTCTTGAAGACAGCAAGTGACTCTACTGTTCTGATGTAGTTAGGAAGTTCATTCCACCAACTGGGCAGATTGAATGTGAGAGTTTGGGAAAGTGATTTCTTCCCTCTTAGGGATGGAACAACGAGGCGACGTTCATTCACAGAATGCAAGTTTCTGGAGGGCACATACATCTGCAGAAGTGAGAGCAGATACGAAGGAGCAAAGCCAGAGGTAGCTTTGTAAGCAAACATCAGAGCTTTGAATTTAATGCAAGCAGCAACTGGCAGCCAGTGCAAACGGGTGAGTAGCAGAGTGACATGTTCTCTTTTGGGTTCATCAAAGACCACTCGTGCTGCAGCGTTCTGAAGCAGCTGAAGAGGTTTGATAGAACTAGCTATTTACTTCTTTATTTTATTTTATTTTATTTTTACTTCTTTATATTATTTTACTTTATAACTATTAATACGCAGCAAATTAGTACTTTATTGAGCTAATAGTCTGAGTTAATGGTATGTAAATGGTTTGATAATATTGTTAATTGTAAATAAAGTGTGACCGAAAAATTACTTCAAACTATAGCCTCGCATAACCAAATCTATATAGTTTATATTCTCAAATACACTCCTTCAAAAAGGGTTTCATAAACAGACACAGAAATCAAAAAGAAATGATGTACATTGTTATTACTGAATGATTTATTTACATTATTAAACGCTGCCATGTAAAAGCTTTCCTAAGAATGACCCCTGGAAATGTTAGAGAAGACATTTACATAACCGGCCACCACAAACCAAATGCAGAAACAAACACATTTCAAACAGTGGAGGATGAATATTGAATCCCACTAATTGTGTGTCTCTGGCAGGAAGCTGTTGGGAAATATGTAAAATCATCCAGCGTAGTAATGAACGCAGCTGTAAGCAGATGAGCTTTGATTATGAGCTCGCGGGGAGCTTACTGCCCGTAATTTGCCGGGTTATGCTGCTGATGGAGCATCCCGCTGAGAACACCTGGGTTAGAAGAGGAATCCTCCTGTGTGCTACAGCCATCACGCATGCCTGCAATATTTTTATAAATACTCTCAGTCTCTCAACATCTCTCTCCTTCTCTAATTCAATACAGATCTCTAGTGGGTGGAGCAAGAATCAGAAAAAATCATTGACCTAGAGGTGGGGAGGGGGGGGGGGGCACGCAGCACTCATCCCCAGGTTATAGGCTTTCGTAACAGCCTTTTACGCCAAGTAAAGGAACATTTCACACTTGTAATTTAGGAGTTTACTGTAGTGTACAACTTGTATTTTACCCATTTATTTACATGACAACAGTGTTTGGGATTCTGAATTCAAAATATTTTGTTTAGTCTATAGGCATGCGTGAGTACTTGACAACAATACTTTCTTCTCTAACATCAGTACTGTAAACTATTGTCTGATTGGTCTTTCGACTTCTGGGTTATAATTTGTGTGAAGCCTGCAGCAGTGTGGCTTTTTTTAAAGACTGCTTCAAAAGTGCAAAGGGGGCACCGATGAGCACACTTCAGATGGCAAAAATTACAGATGGTACATGATCCAGACTTAGAGAGCATGTACAATTTAAGTCCATGTGAAATCAAATTTTACAATGTTTATTTTGCTAGTGCACATTGTTATTCTTTAGATTTTTAACAGTTGAGTGGAACGGTGGCTCAGTGGTTAGCACTGTCGCATCACAGCAAGAAGATTGCTGGTTCGAGTCCCAGCTGGGCCAGTTGGTATTTCTGTGTGGAGTTTGCATGTTCTTCAAGTGTTCGCGCGGGTTTGCGGTACACATGCGCTATAGATGAATTGAATAATTGAATGAGTGTATGGGTGTTTCCCAGTACTGGGATGCAGCTGGAAGGGCATCTGCTGCGTTAAACATATGCTGGAATAGTTGGCAGTTCATTCTGCAATGGCGACCTCTGAAATAGAGACTAAGCTGAAGGAAAATGAATGAAGATTTAACAGTTCATTCCAAAAGTTAATCCACTGAAAAAAATGTTTGTTTTGGTCATTTTCAATCAAAGTTTGACCACTTTTGGTGTAACAGCCCTTCTAGACATGCGTTGGATGACTTCAGTTTGATGACTTCAGGTACATTATCTTTAACCCCGCCTGATCTCACAAGAAAATGTAAGTATTTTACATTTTGGCAGTTTAGTGGCTAATTCGTACAAATTCATACGAGTTCAGTTGTACAAAATTGTACGATTTTAAAAAGGAGACGTGGCACCTAACCCCACCCCTAAACCCAACCGTCATTGGGGGATGAGCAAATCATGCTAAATTGTACGAATTAGATCGTACAAATTCATACGAATTAGCCACTAAATCAAAAAGTTACGAATTGCCATAAGATTGTGTTCATTTTAACCACACCTGTCTTAACCGTTAGTTCACTATAATGGAATGATGTGCACAAAAAAAGCCCCACCCCCTAATCAATATTCTGTTTCAGCTGGAAGTACATCAACACACTGGCATAAAAGTCTCCACAAATTCTGGTTCATTTAGAGCCCTACGTCAGCGTCAACGCTTGCCAATCACTTTGAACAGGTGACGTCAGGCGTTGCCGAACTCCATGGTGGATTGCTCGCTGCAGAAGTTGGGAAATTCTCAACTTTTCAAGCGCCAATGGAAGCATCAGCCAATCAGATCGCATCATGCAAATGCCCCAGCTCAGACAGTAGTTGATTGCAGACTAATTTCATTGGCTGACGCTGCTATGACAATCGCGTCAGCTCCAACTTCAGACATGCCCTTGGTCAAGCATTGACACTGAATCCCCAGTTGAATGCACAATGCAAAGACTTTTTTCAAGGCCACATTACCAAAAGTCCACATGAATGCCATTCGGGACAGGGCCAATAAAGAACTGTGTTTGCGTATGTGAACTAAGATATCCTCACTGCAGTCTGTAGCACGATGACGTACTGTACTGGATCAGTTCTAATACTTAGTAGAAATTGTTACGCCCACTATGGTAATGCCCATGCTACTGTGACGGTTGGGTTGGGGAAGGTGTAGACTTTAATAACACACAATGTAATGGGTAATTTAATAAAAAAAAATTTATCAATTTGAAATCAGAATTATTAAACCCCCTTTGAATTTTTCTTTTTTAAATATTTCCTAAATGATGTTTAACAGAGCAAGAAAATTTGACAGTATGTCTGATAATATTTTTTCCTCTGGAGAAAGTCTTATTTGTTTTATTTCAGCTAGAATAGGAGCAGTTTTTATTTTTTTTAAACCATTTTAAGGTCAGAATTACCTTTGAGCTATATATTTTTTGAAAGATATTTGTGCTGAAAAATATCTAGTAAAATATTATTTACTGTCACCATGGAAAAGATAAAATAAATCAGTTATTAGAAATGAGTTATTAAAACTATTATGTTTAGAAATGTGTTGAAAAAAAATCTTCTCTAAAAAATAAACGGGGGTTAATAATTTAGGGGGTTTATTAATTCTGACTTCAGATGTTTGTATATATATATATTACACAGGGCTGTTAAATTTGCACTCTTAACCCTGTTATGTAATAATATTATTCTTAAATACTCAATCATGCACCACGAAAGATACATAAACATTTGTTTCAGCATTTATAAGGAGAAAAGTGAAAGAACTATAACATAAATAGTGACCAGTCTCATTCACTAAGTATACATCTAAGTGCACTGTAAAAAGCGATTAGTATACTTAAAATAAAGTAAATGAAGTACATGAATAATTATAAAATTAAGTAAACTTAAAAGTTCCAAGTTACAACAAGTTCACACACTTTGTTTTTCTTTTCCATCAAATTTTTCTTTCATTTTGTATTTTTCGAACACAGAAAAACATGCCTAAGATATACATGTAATAACCAATATACAGGTTGTTAAATAATAGTATTAATAATAGTGCCAACCACTGTCAATAAAAAGGAAAAACTGAAGAGTAATGACAAGGACATACTAAAACACATAAAAATAATAAAATAAAATAATATATATACATATACACATACACACAAAAATGAATATACATAAAACAAATTTCCAAATCAAAAAAAGGTTATAGGTAAGGGTAAACTTAAGCCAGTTAAAAATAAATAAAAGAATGGTAATAGACAAATAGAAATAGGTATTCAAAACCATGCTGAAAGAGGTTTACGACAATGAAGAAAAGTTATTAGAAGCCTAAACAGGGAACCTTAAATTAGGTTTACTCACTTTTTTAAAGTAAAATAACTGATCACTTAGTGTACAAATGCAAAAAGTCTGGTCAAAAAACTTGATGCCGGTCAGTTAAATGTATAATATGTATGACAATAAAACTCTGAGTTTATATATAGTATGAAATCTTAGCATATGAATATGGATAACTTCTATAGAAAGGGTTAACAACCTTAGCAACTGTAACCAAGGATGATGTTTGCACATCAACATTAGTACTTTAAGTGGAGTCACTGCTGTTGAGCTAAATTTACTTTTCAAAGAGCCGAGCACTATGGCAGCTGTCCAAACCTCCACAAACATGCCCTCCTAAAACACTCTAGTGCCCCAAAATATCAATCAGAAGCCTAATTAAAGATTAAAAACAGCTAATCAAAGCATCAAACTACAACCTTTGCGAAGAAATGAAGAATCTTTTTTGGTTCCTTAAATGCAATTCACCATCTGAATTTCTAAACTGACCCACCTGCTGTTTCACTGAAATCTCACACTGAATATTATATGTTCAAGGACTCCCACGATGCTTTTCAGTGCGGTTTATTTGCATTACATAACCCCCAATTACCGAAAACGTCAAACATTCTAGACCATTCCAACCTCTCAAACTAGATTTTTCGCTTTCAGAAGTATATCAGTGTATCAGAATCATTCGATTGAACATTCAGACTGCCACTGTTTACTGTGTCAGTCCTCAAACGTCATCACAGCTCTATGTTTAGATGTGATCACCAGAACCACAAGACAGACAGTAAACGTATTTGCATGCACAGAATGCTAATGCTTGTCTAAAGATACAGTGAATGTCTAAATTGATCCTGTGTGTTGTTCCAGAGGTTCATACATAGGCCTGATTTCGCTTGAGTCATCCTCACAAAAGTCATGAATAATTCAGAATCCAAACCAAAAGAACATGCATCATATATCCTAAGAAATGAGGAAGCAGGAAAGTGGTCAATGCTTTGATATATTGGTCTATAGCATCATTACCTCTACATTTTCTTTTTAGCACTGTATAGTTTCACACAAACACACACACACACATGCACATCTTCCCTCTGTCCTCAAATGTTGCATACCTGCTGGTGTTCTAAGTAAACTGCTGTTCCCTGGTGTCAGACACACAAGTGTCAATCTCTCACTCTTCTGTTTCTGTCTTTTTCTTGTTCTCTGAGGTCTGGTTCTGGTTCTGTTCAGCACCTTCTCTGTCTGTTTTTCTGTTCCTCTCTCCAGGCTGTGGAGGAGCAGGGGATTCCGCTCATATCTGGGATTTGTTCACACTATAAATAGTCGTGTGATACACAGAGACCTGCTTTCTGTCCACTCTGACTGTTCACTTCACGGGCAGCCTTATATATAAAAGCACACTATAGCGCCAATCACTGTCCTGCCACTATTGCACACACACACACATACACACATTGGGGTCTCACAAAAAATAGAATCTGGAATTTAAAATGTTATGTAAACTAGAATACAGGCTTATGAATCTGAATCAGAACTATTATGCTATTTTTTACTTATGGAGTAAACCTGTGACAGTGTCAAGTGACATTGTAATGTAATGCAGTCTGTCATATGTTTTGTTTACATTAAAGGTTCAGATGCTTTTCACATGTTTATATTTATATGTAAGGATAAATATCAGTAGTTATAAGAAGACTTCCCTAGAAAACTTACTATGAATTATAATACATCATATAAAATATTTGTAATTATATTTTTACTTCACACACATTTGTACTTAGGAAATATTAACAATTTCATTTATTAATAATAATTGAAATATTATATTTGATTTTATGTATACAGTTGAAGTCAGAATTATTAGCCCCCCTGAAATATTAGCCCCCCTGTTTATTTTTTCCCAAGTTTCTGTTTAACGGAGAGAAGATTTCTTCAACACATTTCTAAACATAATAGTTTTAATAACTCATCTCTAATAACTGATTTCTTTTATCTTTGCCATGATGACAGTAAATAATATTTGACTAGATATTTTTCAAGACACTTCTATACAGCTTAAAGTGACATTTAAAGGCTTAACAAGGTTAGTTAGGATACCTAGCCAGATTAGGGTAATTAGGCAAGTTATTGTATAATGATAGTTTGTTCTGTAGACTATCCAATAAAAAGTTAGCTTAAAGGGGCTAATAATTTTGACCTTAAAATGTTTTTTAAAAATTTAAAACTGCTTTTATACTAGTTGAAATAAAACAAATAAGAATTTCTCCTGAAGAAAAAATATGATCAGACATACTGTGAAAATTTCCTTGCTCTGTTAAACATCATTTGGGAAATATTTAAAAAAGAAAAAAAAAATTCAAAGGCTGGCTACTAATTCTGACTTCAACTGTATATATATAATTATTTGTGAATACAGTATGTGTTTATTAATAATACAAACCTACATTTTTAATGATATTATATGAAATAAAAATGTAATATTTGTATTATATATTGCCAAAAATATAAATAAAAATATTTATTAAAATAAATTAATCTTATTAATTCAAATTTCAAATACTCAATACATCATTATATATTTATTTATAACTTATTATAATTAAATAAATCAGGATTACATATATAGTTCTCTCCGGTTCTCAAATCTGATTGGCTGATAGCCATGCAATATTTACATAATAACAGCACTCGTACACCATCTATAACATTGTGTATTACTCCACTCACATAGACTGACATCAGATGAATAAACTCATTATAGTTTGACAAATATTGCAACTGTTGGACAACATAAGTAGAGCTAAAGTTCTTTGCCTGAACCCAAAGGAACCCGATGGGTTCAGGTGGGTTCGGGCTTAATTTCTATAATTTTAGACAGGGTCGGGCTGGGCTTGAGCTAGCGCTCTGGCTTGCGCGGTAAATGAACAGTCATATAATGCATTTCGATTAGCGCAAGAAAGTTATCAAATCGTTTGTTACAACATTAACACTCATCCCTGCAAATGTGAAACAAATGATGACAGGGAAGTCAAAAAGAGACAAAAATTTTGCGGAGTGGGAAAATGACAAGGTCACTCGCTACATTGAAACCACTGTCATGGAAAATGAAATGGATTCTCTTGGCTGGTGGAAGATGAGCAAACAATCCTACCCAAAACTTGCAAAATCAGCCAGATCAGTAGGCATCCCGGCCAGTAGCAGCAGCAGTGAAAGGGTATTCAGTGCTGCTGGACACACCATCAGTGAGCGCAGGACCTCACTAAAGCCATCTACAGTGGATTCAATAATGTTCCTCCACAAAAACATGTAGCCTAATTTTGGTGGGTAAAGGATTATCAAATTATAACTAAATATTAGGGCAATGCAGTGGCACACTAGGTAGTGCTGTTGCATCACAGCAATAACGTCGCTGGTTCGAGCCTCGGCTGGGTCAGCTGGCATTTCTGTGTAGAGTTTGCATGTTCTCCCCGCATTCGCATGGGTTTCCTCCAGGTGCTCTGGTTTCCCCCACAGTCCAAAGACATGCGGTTCAGGTGAATTGGGTAAGCTAAAATTGTCCGTAATGTATGTGTGTGAATGAGAGTGTATGAGTGTTTCCCAGTGATGGGTTGCAGCTGGAAGGGCATCCGCTGTGTAAAACATGTGCTGGATAAGTTGGCGGTTCATTCCGTTGTGGTGACCCCAGATTAATAAAGACGCGAAGCCAAAAATGAATGAATTAATTAATTAAATATTAATTAAACCATAAATGCATAATGTAGTCAGAGTATATAGGCTAATGCTGGCATTATTCTTTAATTATTCAGCTTCACCGTTGCCTTAAGGCCGGATTGAGAAGAGAAGTGGCAAAACAAATCCCACAGAGCCTTTATCTTAATTTCTTTATTGACAAATACCTGTCATAATTTAAAATTTATTTTAATTTAGTTTATTAGGAAAGACTTATTTTTTATTGGTGTGTTGGCCAATTTAAAGGCTAATTGTATGTACCTTGTATGTATTTTTCGAGGCTTTTTTAGTCGAGAATGTAGTTGTTTAGATTGCAACTATGCAGCTTATTTATAAAGATAATGTCTATTTTAAATAGTTATCATTTCTGAGATTCACCACATTTGTGGCAATCAGTCTGTCATTCTGAGAACAACAAAGACGGTTGACGTTCTGCCACAAGATGGCAACAGAGACCACATAATAAGCCCTTAGGGGAGGAAAAACCCACTGTAAATTCAAACTACAGCTGATCAAATCATTATAAAACAGGTAAGTGACATTCTAAGTCGATCTCTCTCTTTTGTATTTTGTAGTTGTGTATTTATACCATGGTAATCTGGTAGTGTTTGCTTTGCTTTGGCTTTTTGGAGGTTAATTATTTTCCAATTGCAACAGAGAAATACTGGGAAATGTCACTAGACGGATTTCATGCCGTTCAGCCTTATAATTTTAAAATGTGAGCAAAATCACCTGTTTTCATCACTTTGGACATTACGCTACAGAATCATTCAAGTACTAGGTTTAAAGTGATGTTAGTGAATGAGCAACTGTTTCTGCTGTTCTGACGTCAGGCGCAGATGTGAATTAATGGCGGAAGAAAGTAGTTGCTCATACAAAAGGATTTTGAGACTCTCCATGTTTGATTTTCTTTTTTATATACATGATTTTGCCGTCGAACTGTTGTATAAATGCAATATTACACTCGTAGCAGTGCGATGTGGCTTTATAGCGTCACTGGTGGGACACTAAGGCACATGGGCTGTGGCCACGAGCCAATCCACACCTCTCACCAGTGCTGATATAAAGCCATATTGCATGACATATATAATTGAGATTTACTGAGGCCTATATTTATTAGTTAATACAATTAAGTTGTGTATTAATTAATAAATATTATTAAAATATTATTATTATTTATACATTATTAAATAATATGATAAGTGAAGAAATACACAAATAATCCTAAATAAATTCTATACAATCACATTATTTTTATACTTGTATTATATAACAAAACTTTAGTCATCTCAGATAGTTTGCACTTCACTGTACACCAAACACATGAATGTCAACGCCTCTGATTTGCATATATGTATTACGTGAAACTATTTAGGAGACTAAACTGTAACCTAGATGGAAATGCTCTCAATAATATGCATGAACGTTCTAGAGAATGAACGAATTGCAGCATTGCTGGAGCACATAATGAAGACGGTGACAGATGACCGCACTTTGACCTTAGACTGACACAGGAGCCTGAAATCCTGACCCTACGCTGCCCTTACCTGTCCAGCTGCCAGCACGAGCTCCACACCTCCTCAACCACAACGGCTGTTCCCCGTCAGGTCCTCTTCTGCTCGCTTCCACACACTCAGAGAATCTCAGAGCCACAATACTTATTAAGATCATGACCTAATTTAGGCTCCAGCACGCGGAGCTCAGGGAAACATCTGATTGGTCCGCGCTTTGACATGACGACCCATTCCCAGCGGCAGCAGATCCGCCAGTTTATTAGAGGAGTTTCAAAACTAGGCTGACTTTGACCCACAACCGGACAGGTATAAACAAATTATAGAAGCTCGATGTAAATTTACTGAGACTTTTTCAACAGAATCAGGTGCATTTGAGAGCACAAGGTGTGTAATGCAAACACTCAAGTTGCCAGTTTAGAGGTGTTTCAGATCTTCAAGGGTGATTGTGACCCCTAGCTTGGCCCACACGGAATCTGCGCGCACAGAATTCCACAGATTTTCCGCAGAATTCCACAGATTTTTAGCCCATCCTTATTTCTGTTTATTTACTTGTGTTAATCTATATTTATTCAGTTTTTTAATTAATTACTGTAATATCATTGACTAATATAACCGGGTTCATTTGATTTATTTGCAATACAGTTTGTACAGTAATATTTTCTGTCTTTTAGTAGATCTATTATATGAGAGACTTGCTTTGTTTACCAAATAAAGTCCTGGCCAAATTTGCCCACTGGCCTCTGTCCACCATGGCCTCCTAATCATCCCCATATCATAATTGGCTTAATCTCCTCTACACCAATCAGCTGGTGTGTGGTGTGCGGTCTGGCGCAAAATGGCTGCCGTCGCGTCATCCAGGTGGATGCTGCACACTGGTGGTGGATGAGGAGACCCCCCCCCATGTGTAAAGCGCTTTGAGTGCCCAGAAAAGCGCTATATAAATGTAAGGAATTATTATTATTTTTATTATTATTATTATTATTATTATTATTATTATTATTATTAAATAAAGTGGATCTAATTGGATTCGATATTGGATTCGATATAATAAAAATATATTATTTTTTTATTTCACATATAACTCCCAAAATAATTCCGCAAAAATCCGCAGATTTTTAGCAAAATTCTCAGCAAAAATAGCAAAAAATGTCTGCAGATTCCGTCTGCCCTACCCATAGACAGGTAATAACAAATGATGGAAGTTCAAAGTATATATTCACTAGGAAAATGTAGACATTTTTCAATAGAATTTGGTGCATTTGAGTGCACAGATGAAGATATATTGAAAATGTTAGGAGTTTACTTCCAATGTAGTAAAAGAAACAACTATGAAAGTTAATGATTACCAGTTTATTACATTCTTTAAAATATATTCATTTGAGTTCAGCAGAAAAGAAAATCAACCAGATTTGGAACCGCTGGATGAGAATAAAAAGTAAAGTTTGTAGACAAACTTTCTAATGGCTTGAGAAAGCCTCGTCTGAAAGTTTGAAGTAGTTTTAAGTTTAAATAATTGAAGTAGTTTTAACGACATTTGAAACAGTCGGCATCGATGGAGAACTATGTTAGCATGTTTCTAGTATGGATCAGTGTATTGTTAGTATGAGTTGGTTTGTTGTTAGTATGTCCAATGTAAAGTCAATGGCAGTTTTTTACAATGGAAGTCTATGGGACAGTTGCTAGGGTCCCGTAAGTGGTTGCTAGGGTGTGACTAGTAAGTTGAAATGTCATCAGTGGTTGGCAGATTGTTAGTCTGATGTAAATGAGCCCAGCCTTAAGTCTGTATTACAGTCTGGTGCAAAGTTATAAGGTCACAAAGTTTGGTCCAATGTTAAGTCAATGGGACTTTTCCGAATTTTCCGGGTCAGTTTTCGGAAAACCGTAAGTCAGATCAGTTGAAAAAAAGAAAAGCAACCTAAGTCAGAGCAGTTTGGAGTAAGTTTGGTGGTTGTAGTATGAACGGTCTAAGAGGAGATGCATATTGAAATTAGTCTCAGAAGAAGAAGATGAAGACATGTAGTATAACAGTATGTTGGCTTTCTCAAGCCACCATAATGACAGAATTTACATTTTTGGGTGAACTATCCCTCAAATTCAAGTGTCTGATAGCAGCACTACCAGTTTACAGGCATTTCATGTCTTCAGCTACAGTATATGCTGAATTTTACCCTCAACCAGACTGGTATAATAACCAAATATTGGAAGTTGTATGTACATGAGGCATTTCAGATCTTCAGTTATAGGCTGACTTTTAACCCACAACTGCACAAATATAACCAAATAACAGAAGTTGCTTGCAAACTCACTGGAAAATGTAGTCTTTTTCAACAGAATTAGGTAGATTTGAGTGCAAATGCATGCAGTTGTGCTTCTAACACATTCTGTATGAACTAAACTAAACATTTGCAAAGTAAAACATCAAACCACAACCCCAAAACTGACAAAAATAAGACATCATCTGTCCTTACCTGGTGCCGCTCGGACTTGCTGTGTGATCCTGCTCACCCAGTTTCCTCGGTGCTGTGTATAAACCTCTTCTGAACTGTAGCTGATGGGAAAAAGTGTCCTGCACAGCCACAGAGCTATGCAAATCCTCACCTGAATTCTCCTCCTCCACCTGGCATCCACGCACTTCCTGCTCCTCCTGCCAGCCGCATGCACTGGAGCCTAAATAGATCTATCTATGTGGTTTAACGGTCAAGTATTTGTGGATTGGAATCCTTTTTTAAGGGAATTTAGCCATAGATGTATACTGTAGATGCCTCATTAGCAGCTGTTTCTATAGGCCACAATATGTAAACCAGACCATGGACATTTGAGAGTGCGCTGTGTGAGTAATACATATATAGAAGATGTTAACATGTGCAATAGATATTTTTGCTAAACTTTACAATGCAATAAGATGAAGGCATTAGTTAACACAACATTAAAAAGTTAATACACTCAAACAAAAATGTTGCTGTACGGTCAGATATGGACAAACACAAACGTTGAGTTAAAAAAGTGTAGCATAAAATTAGAAAAGTAAAGTTCGTAGACAAACTTTATGGTGGCTTGAGAAAGCCTCGTCTTAAAGTTTGAACTAGTTTTAAAGTTTAAATACCTTAAGTAGTTTTTACGAAGTTTAAAACAGTTATAAGTACATATATGGTTAGCATGTTTCTAGTATGGATTGGCCTGTTTCTTGCTAGGCATGTTTCTTGATAGGGGGTTCTGAATGATTGCTAAGGTGTTGCTAAGTGGTTGCTAGGGTGTTCTGAATGGTTGTTAGGGTGTTTTGAGTGGTTGCTAAGGTGTTGCTAGGTGGTTGTTAGGGTGTTTTGAGAGGTTGCTAGGTGGTCGCTAAGGCCTTGCTAGGGTGTTTTGAATGGTTGCTAAGGTGTTTCTAGGCAGTTGCTGAGGTGTTCTGCGTGGTTGCTAGGCAGTTGCTAAGGTGTTGCTATGTGGTGTTTTATGTGGTTGCTAAAAAGTTGCTTGGTGGTTGCTAGGGTGTTTTGAGTGGTTGCTAAGCCTTGCTAGGCATTTGCTAGGGTGTTCCAGGTTGTTGCTAAGCTGTTGCTATGTGGTTGCTAGGCGGTTGCTAAGGTGTTTCTAGGTGGTTGCTAAGGTGGTCGCTAAGGCCTTGCTAGGGTGTTTTGAATGGTTGCTAAGGTGTTTCTAGGCGGTTGCTGAGGTGTTCTGCGTGGTTGCTAGGCAGTTGCTTAGGCGTTGCTAGGTGGTTGCTAAGCTGTTGCTAGGTGGTTGTTAAAGTGTTGCTCGTTGGTTGCTAAGGTGTTGCTAGGCAGTTGCTAAGGTGTTCTAAGTTGTTTCTAAGGTGCTGCTATTGTGTTCTGATTGGTTGGTAGGCGGTTGCTAAGGTGTTGCTAGGTCATTGCTGAGGTGTTGCTAGGTTGTTGCTCGAGTGTTCTGAGTGGTTGCTAGGTGGTTGCAAAGGTGTTGCTAGGTGGTTGCTAAGGTGTTGCTAGGCAGTTGCTAAGATGTTCTATGTCATTGCTAAGGTGTTGTTAGGTGGTGGCTAGGGTGGTTGTTAGGCGGTTGTTAAGGTGTTGCTAATCAGTTGCTAAGGTGTTGCTAGGAGGTTATTAATGTGTTCTGAGTAGTTGCTAGGCAGTTGCTAACATAAATTAGCATGGTTCTAGTATGAATTAGCATGTTGCTAGCAAGTTTCCAGTATAAACTAGCTTGTTGTTAGCATAAATTTCATATGAATTAGCATGTTGCTAGTATAATTAGTATGTTTGTTAGTGTGTTTTTAGTATGGATTGGTATATTTTTAGTATGTTTCTAGTAAGATTAGTGTGTTAGTATGCTTGTTAGTATGTTTCTAGTATGGATTAGTATATTACTAGTATAAATTGGTTTGTTGTTACTATGTCCAATGTAAAGTCAATGGCAGTTTTTTACAATGGAAGTCTATGGGACAGTTTCTAATGTCCTGTAAGTGGTTGCTAGGGTGTGGCTAGTAAGTTAAAAGGTCATCAGTGAATGGCAGATTGGTATTCTGAGTTAAATGAGCCCAACCTTAAGTCTGTATGACAGTCTGGCGCAAAGTTATGAGGTCACAAAGTTTGGTCCAATGTTAAGTCAATGGGACTTTTCTGAAATTTCTGGGTCAGTTTTCGGAAAACCGTGAGTTGGATCAGTTGGAAAAGATATAGCAACTTAATTCAGTATAGCTTGGAGGTTTGGAGTTATTCTGGTGGTTGTAGTATAAACGGTCTATGAGGAGATGCTTTCTAATAATACATTTTTAAAAAATTACCCCATGTTGGGTTTCTCCATATTTGACCCCCAAAATTAGATTATGACACCCCAGCGTATTTTAGATTGTAAACATAAAAATATGAACAGCATTCTCACCTCTATTCAGGAGTTTAAATGTATATCTTGGTGGGTTTTGCAACCAGATGCTGCTTGGTTGTGGCATCTTAGAAAATGAATTGTTTTTACTGTAAGTGTCATTGTGTCTGGAGCCATCTTGTGTGGCGTCTATGCAGATCTATGAATGTAACAACTGCATGCAAAGATCCTTCACAGTGTGACTTGAAAGTGACCGTATGGGTGGTTGAACAATGCAAATGTTGCTGAATTTCATTAACAGGTCACAAAAGGTGAGTTGTGGGTTATTATAATGAGTAAGCGTTAGTCTTTCCGTCCTAGGAATCATGAAGCCCACGGCCTGCTCTCTTATGTGTGCAGTAATTGCTATCTATCTTGACGGGCATGTCAGATAATAAATCATTTCATAATACCTTTAAGGAGCCCGAGGCCTGAGCAGTTGAATGGAAATGTTTAAGGGGACTTATCTGGGATTTAACCTCTGAACTTGTCATTTGTTCCATTGTGCTTTACAATAAAAGCCATTACACTTTTTTATAACACTGGCCATTTAACAAGAAATTGATCACTTTTTAAATTTTTTGTTTGTTTGACTGCCATCATTTGCATACAAGTCAACAGTAATGCCTGATATGGCTTTACAATTGCACATTTAAAGTAGGTCTTGTGTGTACAAAAGCCACGAAGGTGAAATTATTAAAGTGAAGGGCATATTTGTTCTAGTGGAAACTATTTCGTATACTGTACGTCTATGGTTGAAATGAGGTGTCATCTCATGCTGGAGAAAATGCAAATAAAAGCACACATCACTTTTTCAAATGCATTAAAATATTGGTGTCTGATTCCTGAGGGAATATTTGTTTCCGTCTCTGTGTCTAAATTCTGGAATTGAGGAATCTGACTACATGCTTTAATTTTAAGTATGGAAGGTGATGATCAGAGTCAAAAGAAGTTTATGCAATTTGATAGTGGCAACATGCACATGTGTCAGATTTGTATGATTCTGTGGTAAACAGAGACAGTTTGATCATTCTGAAGCAGAGATTTTTATGGCCAAGGCTATACATCTGATGTTTGCATACATAGAGGTACAAACATGCTAGTAAACTATTACTGGCATCTGATCTCTGCATAAATCCCAATTTACCATGCATTGCTTCACATGCAAATTTAGTTTTAAATACAGCCGTTGGATTGGCTGTTTTGCCCCGATGACCTTCCATCATTTAAAGCTGTTCTCAAATCAACAATTTATGCATCACCTGATGATTCCCTTATTTTAAAAAAAATTAGAAACAGTGGTGTGTAACCTTGTGTTTTTGGCTTAATTATTATTTCTAACTATAACTACAGATTTACTGCAAATAACATAGTTAAATTATGGTTAGTTTAGCAAAGCCACAGTGAATTGGTGGTTTGCCTACAAAATAACCATGTTTTTTATAATCTAATTTTTTGAGTTGAAAGTAGTCTTGATTTAGAGTCAAAGATGTATTTATTTATTTTTTATTTTTTTTTATTTTTTTTTTACAAAATTTAGGATGTTACATTTTCCAAGTTTCCATTGTCCCGCGACCCCCCAGGTTGTCCTGACCACGACTTTGGGAACCACTGGCCTAGATCATGGGTCTCAAACTCAGGGCGCACTCACACTATGCTATCCCAACTGTGCCCAGACCCATTTTCTGGTTCGTTTGACAAGTGCAAGTGTTTTGAATCGGGCCCAGGTGCGCTTCAGTTTTCCAGTCCTGGCCCGGTTGGAAGAGGTGTGCCAGAGCCCGGTTCGGTCGGGCTTTGGCGCAGTACACTTGTGGTATGAGTGCAAAGCGCGCCTGAGCATGAAACTGAAGATGAGACGTGCCTTTTAGGGTTTTGTTTCAAATGGATTTATTAATCATCCTTACTGTTCAATGAACGCAAACTGTCGTAGATTATTAAAGATGCAAACATCTCGCTGCAAGACAGCTTCACCTTCAGCAAACCTCCTAATTCCTGCATCACGAGGACTTTGTGATTATTTATGAGTGTCAAAAGTGACTGATCTGTTAAGCGAAATATTTGTCTGCGTGTCTCTGCATCCCAAACGACTAAAACGATCTAACGATGTAAAGAAATCTCCGCTGTGCTGAGCGAGAATGCTTCTTGAAATGAACAGCGCATCATTGATGACATAATCAAGCTCGAATGCAATGTGAGTGCGGGCCGTCAGGGGAGACGGGAGGGGGGACAAGTGTGCTTCGGCTCGGTCCAAGGCAATTGTACATAGTGTGAGTACGCCCTCATTTCCTGGAGGGCCGCAGCTTTGCACAGTTTTGCACCAACTCTAGTCAAACACAGCTGATACCTGTGACTACTAGACTATTAAGCAGGTGTGAGTTGGAGGTTGGTGGAGCTAAACTATAGAGCAGTGGCACTAAGAATTGAGTTTGAGATTACCGGCCTAGATGGAATTAACTTAACTTGAAATCAAGTATTTTTATGTGAATTTAAATTTAATTTAGCCCTAGGTTTTCAGTTTGGCAACTTGTTCTTTGAGCTGTACAATGGTCACAAATTGAGATGTTACACAAAAAGTAACATTACATTACAATAAAGACACTTAAATAAAACGCGGCGGAGAAAAAAATCACTAAATCGTTTTATAAGTAAGTTGTTCAAAAGAACCGATTCGTGAAAACGAGTCTCCACGTTCGATTGCTCTGCTACCAGCCACTTTATTCTCGGACAAGGTAAATAGTATGCCTCGATTAGTAGTACTGCGTTTTGACAACGGCGCCTACGCACACGCGGAAGCGACGGCTTCCACTGGTGTTTTGTACACAGTGGATGTGCGGAGCCGTGCTGGACAATCGAAATTGGTCTGGAATTGGTGTGTGTTTTAGACGCATGCAGCCCGGTGTGCCATGATCCCCATAGCGGTGGTGGTGTGTGTGATGGGCGGCTGGTGTACCGTGTATCTGGCGGACACGCTGCTGCGGGTAGGCGGATCTCAACCTTACAAACCACACAGACTCCAGTTAACGTGCAAAGTAGCATACATTCAGAACAGAAAGATGTTTTCTTTTTAAAATATACACTCTTAATGGATTATTTATATCGCGAATATAATTCAGCTGTCTATTGATAAAAGAAAACTTCTGCACTTAAATAATGCTATTCAAGATTGTTGCCATATTTACATATCGTTCTACGTTTTATTCATATCTGTAATTGAGGTAAAGTTGGTTTTATATTTGCACGTTTGTTCAGTGACAACATGTACCATGGTACTTTGAATATTCTGTCTGAAGTCACATGCAAGTTTGACTTTAAAACAACATTAGCACTATTTATTTGACTGTGTACTATGTTGTACTCTTATAGCCATTGGCTGTTAATATGATTTCACTATTTAGTATTAGCAAAGAATACTTTTTTGAAGTTATGTTTTTGATGAGAATGTATATATGTGCGAATATATATAACCCACTGTACAACCAAAGTAAAATGTTATATCAAACCAGGCATGTTATGGTATGAACATATTCTCCTTTGAAATACAGATATGAGCAATTCCATGCAAATGTGAACCTTGCCATGAAAAAAATACACATTTATTTTCCTCATTTAAAGTATAAAAAAGTTTTTATATGATTGATATTTTGTTGGTACCATAACTCTGTGGTTAGTTGTTTTGAAAAATACAACTGTGTTTCAATATAATGTGAACATATACTTTCTCTGTGAATTTATGTTTTGAGTTTTTATTGCAAATGTCACATCCATAAAGCTGGAAATGCTCATATATTGGGGTAAAATATTTCTGTATTCTAAAGGTTCTTACTGAATGATATGTTCATACATAACATGTCTGACTTTGTCTGAAAATAAATATTTTTTTTTCCCTGCAGTTGTTTCTGAACTAACTTAAAGAGTCACAAATGGTGATAAAAAGATTTCCCAAATCCCTTCTGTAGACATTTTTGACTCTAATATGTTAAAAAAAGAAACAAGAATTGGGAACCGGACTTAATTTGTGTGTATGTAAGTTTTATTTATTTTTTGTTTAGTTTCCTTTATTTTTGCCATTCAAAACATCACAATAAATTGCAATGCAGAACGAAATTACGTTACATCGGACCCAACAAAAACATAAAAACATCAAACACTATAAATACCTAACATAATAAATAAGCTTTTATAATTCCATAAATATATCAAAATATAGTTAGATAAAATATTACCCAATTTAAAGGGCATCACAGTGGCGCAGTGGGTAGCACGATCGCCCCACAGCAAGAAGGTCGCTGATTCGAGCCTCGGCTGGATCAGTTGACATTTCTTTGGGAGTTTGCATGCTCTCTCTGTGTTCGCATGGGTTTCCTCCTGGTGCTGCGGTATAGGTGAATTGGGTAGGCTAAATTGTCCGTAGTGTATGTGTGTGTGGATGTGAACCCAGTGACGGGTTGCAGCTGGAAGGGCATCCACTGCGATAAACGTGCTGGATAAGTTGGCAGTTCATTCTGCTGTGGTGACCCCCTGATTGATAAAGTGACTAAGCTGAAAAGAAAATGAATGAATGAATAAAATTGTCTGTAGTGTGTGTGTGTGTGTGTGTGTGAATGTATGGTTGTTTCCCAGTGATAGGTTGCGGCTGGAAGGGCCCACTGTGTAAAATATATGCTGGATAAGTTGGCAGTTCATTCTGCTGTGAAGACCCCAGATTAATAAAGGGACTAAGCCGAAAAAAAAATTAATGAATGAATAACCCAATTAAAAAAAATAGCAAAAGGAAATAAATGAATACTAACTAAATAAATAACTATTGCACAGTTTGTTGTAATAGTAATAATGTTAACAATTTGTGCTAGTTTAACTATGTATAGATTTATTATTACATACTAGCTATCAATAGTATTTAAAATATTTTCTTATTTAGAAGTCAATGACAGGATAAAAACTCACGCGTTGATTTGCTCCTCAGGCCAAACATAATCCATATAAATCCATATAAAATTAAATAATTCATCATTTGCACATCTAAACATACCATTTTAGAAAAACATTTTAAAGTAATCAGTCAACAAAAGAAATATGGTGACTACTATTAGTTTTTACTCTATTTATTTGCATTAATGCCATATAATAATAATAATAATAATAATAATAATAATAATAATAATAATAACGTATTTAATGTTACTCTA
Source organism: Danio aesculapii (assembly GCF_903798145.1). NCBI lineage: Eukaryota > Metazoa > Chordata > Actinopteri > Cypriniformes > Danionidae > Danio > Danio aesculapii. Next base: position 16,279,065 of record NC_079458.1, read on the forward strand.
AGTAATGTGTAAATGTTTTTAAATAAAATTAACTTCTGCTAGATCTTGGCATGTTGTAAACATAATTTCCGTCAGCTGTGGTGTGTTTTGTTTCATAAAAATATTATAAACATATTTTTTTCTACAAGTTTCAAATGAGATATTATTATACTGGAGCTACTGTTTTCTTATTTTTTCATAAACCACTGTATCTTCTATCAAATATTCACCTCTCCTTCTGTCTTTTTCACCTTCAGTCATCCAGTTCGGTGAAGAACCGCTATGAATCATGGTTATCCTCGAATGGATTCACGCTATCTCCCTTCCATATCAAGTGGCACACGAGTATCTTCAACCGTCTGTTTGCCAGATGTGCTCATCTCAACCCTCATTTTCTCTACATCTGGTATGATTATTAATATCTGTCCTCATATCACTTATACTGAATGTTCAGATGACAGCGATGCTTTTTTTTTTTTTTTTGAGTACTTAAACGTTTATTGCTGTAATATACAGCAATACATATAACAGGTGTAAACCTTTCTTGCTTTCTCTGCTTTGCCTTCCATCAGAGTGGCTGTTGCCATATTAAATCCACTGTGATAATATTTATAAAATTTTTTGAGGACTTAAAGCTCTGGTCATTAAAAATATCCTAAGCTGCTTATGATGAGTGCAGTAGTTACAGCAGGGCATTATGGGTAACCATCCTCCAAACACTTACCAACATATTATTCACAGACACATTATTCTCCTTCACTGTGTCAATAATCATAGTAGATTTTAAAAAATTAAAGCTGAAAGTATACTGAAGGTTAAAATCTATAAAGGTTTGTTTATGTAAAAGTCTGTGTATATTATGGGTCAAAGACAAAAAGGGGTTTCAAGCATAAAAAAACAACAACTTTAACTTTATTTACAGTAGAAGGCCTCTAAAAGTCATTCACTGTTGCAAAAAATTATATTCCAAATAAATATATGCGATATTGGAAAAATCTGACATTGCGATATTTTTTTTTGCTGTGATTTATGTTGTGATAGGAATTCAATTTCAGCAGATGATTTGAATAGCTCTATTTGAAAAGATGTATTTACATTAGATCTACCGATGTCTGTTTCTATGCAGTGCATCTGCGTAAAATATAAATAACTACAAGCATATATAAATACGCCAGAGCAAAAATAAAAGTGAAGAAAAGTGCTTTGTGGTTTTCCATGGCATCTAACAGTATTCGGGTAGAGAAATAAAACAATCGAATGTCAATCAACATGGTCATTATTGTATAAATTATTTCGAAATAATAATATCTTGCGATGTGACTATTGTGGATACACACATCGCGATATTGATGCTCAAACAATATATTTTTTATTTTATATTATTTATATACACACACCAATAAAATAAAAAAAATATTAAGGATCCCAGGGCAGCCCCCAAAATGCCCATTAACTATGATTGTAAATATTGGATATTTGTATTTTACCACTAACTTAAAAAGCACCAGATCTTTTAATGCTTTTTGTTTATTATTTATTTAAATAAGAACAAGTTTTAAAGAACAGAAGTATGTTTTTTTTCATTGTAACATTAATATACATTTTATCCTAAATAATAATGGAACATTATTTCACCTTTATATTGACTTTTTTCCCCTACATAAAGTATTTAAAACAATAAATGTTCTCTATGAAAAAGAATCATAAATGTGACTACAACATGTCTTTGATCCCTATGCAAAAAGTATATTACAAAGAATATATACAGCAGAAGTCAGAATTATTAGCCCTCCTGAATTATTAGCCCCTCTGTATGTTTTTTCCCCAATTTTTGGAAAGAATAATTTTTTCAACACATTTCTTAACATAGTTTTAATAAGTAATTTCTAACAATGGATTTATTTTATCTTTGCCATGATGACATTACATAATATTTTACTAGATATTTTTTAAGATACTAATATTCAGGTTAAAGTGCAATTTAAAAGCTTAACTAGGTTAATTAGGTTAACTATGCTTACTAGGCTAGTTCTGTAACTATTGAAAAAATTATAATAATATTGACCTTAAAATGGTTTTTAAAAACTGCTTTTATTCTAGCTGAAATAAAGAAAATAAGACTTTCTCCAGACGAAAAAATATTATAGGAAATAATGTAAAAATGCCTTGCTCTGTTAAACATCATTTGGGAAATATTTAAAAAAGAAAAAAATCACATGGTGGCTAATAATAATGACTTCAGCTGTATATAACGGTGTGTTTTATATGATTTTTCAGGTTCAGTGCTGGTATGGTGTTCGGGGTTTTGGCGATGTTTGGATCTGTTGTTCTCCTGAGCAAAACATTACTGCAGACTCTGCATCAGATGATGGCAGACACACCGGACGGGTCCCACGAACAGGTTTTGCAAGTGGTGGTGAGTATAGAAGAAATCTTCAGAAATCAGAAAAGGATGATGTGGAAATTCTGCCAGCTACAATGATAATGTAAAATCCTGATTAATATAGTGTTATCTTTTGCTGTATTATCAGGTGCCTGGTGTAAATCTTCCTGTCAGTCAACTGGCCTATTTTTTCATCGCTATCTTGGTCAGTGGAGTCATACATGAGTTTGGCCATGGGGTGGCAGCACTGAGGTAAACTGATCATCTTTCTGATCGGTGTTATTTCTGTCAGCAGCAGCTCTAAATATGTCAACACTTGTCCCATATTAAACTGAGATAGGATTTATTTTAACATTGGAAAATGAAACATGCATTCTGTTGGTGCAGAATTGACACGTTGCTGCTTTTAGATGAAAATGTGCCCTAATGGAGTACAATAACATGAGTGATTGTCAAATCAAGTATTTAAATCTGCACAGAAGAAATCTTTTGCATTAATGCAAATATTTTGTTTGTTTTCAGAAGAGTTCTAATGTCAACTATTGTTTGTTTGTTGTGTGTCATAATTTATATTTACATTTCTTACATAATGTACTTTAAATCTAAAGTTTGCATGCACATTTGTAAGAGAAAACAAAGCGAGTCATTTTAAAGTATTATCAGAAGTTCTGGGTCACAGACTCAAATCTTACCTAATTTGAATAGTAAAATTCTCTGAAGTCTGCGTGAAATCTGCGTAAATTGCTGCAAAAGTGGGCTGTTCTATTGGAAAGCCTTACATATAGTCTAAATGTTTATTTCCGCATGTTTGTCTTTGTGAGCAGGTATGATCGAATAAGTTCTTTGAGAAGTTGTTTGACAGTGCAAGAAAAATATTAAGCACCACAACTCGAAAACAAAGAAATGTTTCTCTCCATGAGTTCGTGTGGGTTTCCTCCGGGTGCTCTGGTGTCCCCCACAGTCCAAAGACGTGCGCTATAGGCAGTGGTGGAAAGAGTACTGAAAATCATACTTAAGTAAAAGTACCATTGCTTGCCTAAAAATGTAGTGCAAGTAGAATAACCTGTTGTAAATATTACTCAAAGGATGAGTGAATAGTATCCCTTTCAGAAGTACTCTAGAGTAGTGAGTATTATGTTGTAAAAAGCTGATGCATTTACATGTCATTTGTAGATGTGTGTAAATGTAACATTCTGTAGAGCATTTAGTTATTGCCAAGCAGGCACACAACGTCATAAGATGTTAATATTAGGTTAGTTAGGTCGTCATGTCAGGTGACCAAAATTCAATGTCTAGCCAGCATCTAAAGACAACATTATTTTGATGAACAATAATGACGTCAAATTATGTTTATATTGGGTTGATTTCAGGTTGAGTTGGAAGGTGACCAAAATCCAACGTTGAGTCAACATCTATTCGCCTGGTATAGCAACCAAAATTCAACGTCTGATAGACATCATAGTGGTAATGTCCCCACAACGTGGAAAGCTGGAACATCATTAGACGTTGATATTTGGTTGATTTTAGGTTGGACATTGACGTCGGCCTGACGTTGGGGTGCAATGTCAATCTGATGTCATGTTAACGTCTTGTGCATGCTGCTGGGTGTTTAAGGCCATTTTGGTCATCACACAGTAAACATCCGTCATCTTCTCATCAATGACTAAATGATCTAAACAGTCTCTAGGTCAATGCGTGTAAAGATTTTGGACATCTTCTTGGACACTTTTAATGCTTCCAAAACAGTTTGCTGCAATTATAAATCACCCATGTCTCGAGTTAGTTCATTATGATGCGATTTACCTTCTATGTGTGATTTGATTGGACAGGAATCACATGACTGATTTTTCTCCCCATAGACATGAAATAATAAAGTATTGACTACAGATTGAAGGAAAGTAGTGGAGTAAAAGTACAGATACAGCACTAAAAATTTAGTCAAGGGAAATAAAAAGTACACATTTTTAAAACTACTTAGTAAATTACAATTCCTGAGAAAAACTACTCAATTACAGTAGTTTGAGTATTTGTAATTACTTTACACCACTGGCTATAGGTGAATTAGATTAACTAAATTGGCTGTAGTGTGTGAATGCGAGAGTGTATGGGTGTTTCCCAGTTCTGGGTTGCGGCTGGATAGGCATCTGCTGCGTAAAACATATGTTGAAATAGTTGGTGGTTCATTCCACTGTGGCGATCCCTGATAAATAAGGGACTAAGCCCAAGGAAGGAAATGAAGAAATGTTTCTTGAACAGCAGATAAACTATAACTGAAGTAATAATGGGTGTTGAAAGTCGAGCATTGCCATTGCAGGAATGAATAGTTGTAGAGCAGCTTGTTGTACTTTAACATGCAAATATTAATGTCTGCATGTGTTCCTCAGGGAGCAGGTGAGGCTGAATGGTTTTGGCATGTTCATGTTTGTGATTTATCCCGGAGCGTTTGTGGATCTCTTCACCACACATCTAAACCTCATCTCTCCAGTCCAGCAGCTCAGAATATTCTGCGCTGGTAAGACTTCTTAAACCACACGTTATACAAACACAACCTTGCATTTGGAATTCATAAAACACGCTTCATTTGAAAGCCCAGAGTTTCATCCCTCAGTCACATTTTATAAAAAGTCTTTCTGTGTTGTTTTGGTGTAGGAGTCTGGCACAACTTCATGCTGTGTGTTGTGGCTCTCAGCTTCCTGTTCTTACTGCCCGTCTTCCTGTTTCCCTTCTATTACACCGGAGCAGGAGCCCTGGTCACTGAAGTGGTGGAGGTCAGTTTATCTTTATCTTCCTCCAATTTAATGCTCTGACTGGATCCTTAGTTGGGTTTTTTTGCAGGGTTCTCCATCGAGTGGACCTCGTGGGCTGTTTTTAGGAGATCTGATCACACAGCTGGAGGACTGTACAGTTCGGGGTGTGCAGGATTGGCACAGCTGCGTTCAGCATCTATCTCATAATCCTCAGACAGGCTACTGTGTCCACACTGCCAAACTCCATCTCAGCTACACACAAGGAAGAGGTACTTATCTCCTGTAAAGTCCAAAGCGCTTTTTTTCAGTTTTTTCTTGTGAGTAGAATGAAGTTTTAAATATTGCCGGCAAATGGTAAACTGCTAGTAAACAACCAACCATGTTCCTGAGGTAACTGTTTGTCTGAATATGTAAATATGTGTTGCATGTTTTCATCTTAATTACAAAATAAACTAAAATGACAGTGACAATATCAGTAAAGAAAGAATCTGATGACTATATTAAGTAAAATCACATTATGTTTTTTCATATAATGCCCCATTCGCACTAGCAGCGACTTTGTAGCTGCTTGTCGAAACTGTTAGTGGGCGTTCCCACCTTGAGGTTGCGTAGATAACGTTTATGGGGATCTTCACAGAGAGTGAATGAGTTTACGTGCTGCTAGAAGTAAACATTGTTCTGAGAAACACTAAATATAAATGGAATCAGTACATAAACTGTCTAATTACAAAGATTTTTAAGAAAATAGTGTGTTCTCAGTCATTGCGGCTATTTATCTGCTGTAAACGCTGGTCTGTGTAAATCTACAATGCGGAGAATACAACCAGCTTCTGCTGGTGCTGAAAGAGGATCACGTGAGCTTTAATGATGCTCGTATTGGCTGTCGCTCAAAAAAGTTGCTCTTCATTTGCTTAAAGTTGAAGGATTTTCTACCTTGCTGCCAACGGTCGCTGTTGCTCGCTTAGGCAGAGGTCGCCGGAAGTCGCTCACTCTCTGTTAAAATGAACGGTCGCTCATAGTGTGAATGCAGCTTAAGACTTAAGATAGTAGGTTGCTTTAAAGCAAGGGTGCCCAAACGTTTTTTTATGAAGGGCCAAAAACCCAACATGATACATTGTATCAAGATTTTTGTTGAAAATTTTGTTGAAAATTCAAAAAGTGATTTAATTTTTTATTTAAAATAATTCTGTTCATTTACTTCATCAAAGAATGCCAAAAAACGTGCTCCACCAAGTTATTTCTTTTAAACACAGAAAAAAATACAGAATACAAAATATATAAAAATTCTGATATTTGTAATTGTAATAATGTTTCAAAAGGTTTTTACTGACTATTTGATCAAATAAAAGTACAAGAAAATTCTTTCAGACTAATTAAAATAAAAATTAGACTAAAAATCTTACATGTCTTAAAGTTTTAGGCCGTAAAAAGTCTTAAATTTACTAAATATTTTGTTTGTAGGTCTTAAATCTTTTTTAAACAGGTCTTAATTTTCCTTTGTTCATGTAAAACTACCCAATCTGGCCAATAACACCCATCTAATCACCAACAATCCCTCTCAATAAAACCTTTTTAAAAACTTTTTTATTTAAGATTGTATTTTTAACTCTATTTACCATAATGGTTTAATTATTTTCCTTACTATAACACTTGTTTAAAAGTTCTCCATCTAATTACTGCTGAGGAAGCTGGCCTGGACAGACTGTTGTGCATACATTTAGCTTATTATAGTTTAAAAAAAAATTTAGAAACGTTTTTAAGAAAGGTTTTGTTGAAAAAATGTATTTATACAACTGGAGGTTGCTTGTTTTGACACGATATTTAAACTATTTTTCTCAGAATTAAACAAAAAATATGTATTTTTATTATTAAACTTTTGTATTACTAAATTTATCAAAATAAATAAAGTTTGATAGGGTACATTTTTTTTAAATTCCCACTGGGCCTTAGCATTTAGCCCTGTATGAATCTAAAATTTCATTCTTAATGATCTTAAAAATGTCTTAAAGTCAATTTAAGTTGCTGAAACCTGCAGAAACCCTGTGTTAGCTGATTTACATATTCCTTTCACTCAGCGTTCAAGCGTCTGGATGGCACTATGGAGTGCTGTGGGAACAACAGCTTGACAGACCTCTGCTTCTCTTACAGTAACAACGTGGAGAGCAAATTAGTAAGACAAACTCTTTTTCTGACTGGCACACAGTTAACTCTTTTTATTTAAAGAAGAACATTCATAAAGCTTATATTAGTCAATGCTGTTTGCTTCTGTTGTTATTACCTTTATATAAACTTGAAATGTCAGATAATGCTGCGTTATTCCTCAACACTGTCTGTTAAAACTGAATATGTAAAGTTTGCTGTTGGAGCCTTTGCATATCTGAAAAAGATAACCAGTAATATTTGAAATGAAAACAGAGATGCTATTTTCACATTATTGACATTCACCTGTTCATCTCACAAGAGCAATGGAAAAATGTATTTGTTTCATTAATTTTTTTAGTTTGCTTGCCTGCCGGTGAGAAAGACCATTGAAGCAAGTCGTACATGTCGCACCAACACAGACTGTCAAACAGACTTCATCCCAAGCTTGTGTTTAATCCCATCTCTGGAGAACCAGACCAGATTGATCCGGGTCAAACATCCTCCACAAACAGACATGCTCTTTGTCGGATATCCTTCACACCTACAGTATTCAGGTAAGGAAAAAATGCCCATCTGTTTTTTGTTTGTTGCCTTCATATGATCCTGTATATAAATATATATATTTGTTATTTTAGTGAGTCTCACCAATTTTGTTCCTCGGCTGGGCTTTCTTCATCCAGACTTGCCTGTAATGCTAGAAACTTTCTGCAAGTATCCTTCTCATGCAGTCAGCATTTACATAATTATCAACTTTCAATCAATATTTAACTCCATAATACTCAAATCGGATCTGAGTTTTCCCACATATGGAGATGATCGGAACTCCATGCAGCTTCCGGGCTACCCTCCACTGAAAATGAATGACCTCCGGTCTGTTGCTTGTCATTTTTACTGTGCAGTGGAAAGGCGGCTTTAGCCTAAGAGTTAACCTGCTCCGGACCAGTCTAGTTTGAACTATCATAAATGTGATTTATGAAACAGAATCCGCCATTAATAAACCTGGCTTTTTCTCTAAGCTTGGTTTATGGAACAGGCCCCAAGACTTTTATATCAGTATGTTTATGCACTTCCTACTGAGATGGAATATTGAGTAGGGGCGGAGCTTTCTATTTACACATCATTCCCTCATAGCAAACTAATGGGAGCCGTCAAACTGACGTCAACAGAATGGACTCCCACTTTAAAAACATGGAAGCAAATGTTCAGACTTCGCTTGAAGATTACCAAACCAAACATTCTTTTTTCAGTGGATTAATGTGCGCTAGCAAAATTAACTTTATGAATTTCGATTCCACACAAACTTTAAAGGTACAGTGAAGTGCTGTGTAATGTACCTTTTTGATATGTGACGTAATTTCAACTAAAATGTGAAGAAGTGCGGGACATGGAGCAGCTCCTCCCCCTTTTAAAAAACAGCCAATAGGGTTTTGTTTTCATCACAGTTTTCATCAAATGCATCAAATGAAAAGCGTATTTGAAGGGGGCGGAACGTGTCAGATACAGTAGAGCAATTGATTGGATGGAAGTTTTGATGAGAAAATGAAGTATGTGGTAACGTCCAAGAGATCACTGATTCATCTATGTGGAAGCAAATTTTGGATGTTTATATCTTCTTAATGAGAATATTGTCACTGTTTTGGTGCACAGTAGCTTATCGATATCCTTAAGACTATATACTGACATACTGATTTTAACTTTTAACATTGATTTCACAGGAACCTTAAACTGTGTGCTTATTCTTTGTTCATAAATTCCGACCATTGATTTTGCCAAACATGTATTACTGTACCATCCTTAACTTGTGTTTTTGAGATACCTCGTCTCACTGTCTGGGGCTCTTGCGGTGGTAAATGCAGTTCCATGTTTTGCTCTTGATGGCCAGTGGATGCTCACAGCTTTTCTTGAAGCCACGCTGAGCTCCGTTATCCAGGAGAGGAACAACCGAGAGCTGATCGGCTTCTTTTTTCTACTGGGAGGCAGTGCTCTTCTAGCAGCAAACGTGGCTCTTGGCCTGTGGATGGTCACGGCACGGTAACATACACCCGTCTCCTCCAATCAGACAGTTTGGGGGAAATGTTAATTCAATAGCCTTCTTGAACTTGGTAATTTTTACCTTTGCTGGTTATTGTCAGGCTGTAGAACCAAAGGGTTTAGAGCATTGCTTTATCCGAGAACACTGGTGATCTGGGTTTGATTGGCTTGAATAGAAACAAGCTGTGAAGATGATCTTGAAGCTGCGTGCTTTTGCAATGTGACCTCAGGACAGCGCCAATAGTGCCGTATCTGATCAATACGTGATCACATTGTGTCTGATTCATCATGTAAACCCACAAATGAAGCTTTACCAACAAATACATGATGGATTTTGAAGGCATTAAATGCCTGTTTGGCCTTTCTGTCTTCCTTATACATATGTTATGTGTAGGTTTAAAGGTGTAGTTCACCTCAAAATGAAATTTACTCACTATTTACTCATCCTCAAGTGGTTATAAACCTTTATGAGCTGCGTTCTTCTGTTGAACACTAAAGAAGATATTTTGAAGAAAGCTGAGAAGCTGTAACCATTGACATCCATAGTAGGAAAAACGAATACTATGGAAGTCAATGGTTACATTTTCCAGCTTTCTTCAAAATGTCTTATTTTGTGTTCAAAGGAAGAAAGAAACTCAGACAGGATTGGAACAAGCGAAGTAAACAAATAACAGACATTTAATAAAAACAGAGTAAATATTGACAGAATTTTCATTTTTAGGTGAACTATCCCCTTTTAGTTTTTAACTGAAAAGTTCATAAATACTCATGTCACTTCAACCCAAACCTTTACATCTGTACTTTGAAAATAAAGCCAATTACTTTTTATTTACCTCAGTAGGGAAGTTTAGAAATTAAAAACAAAAAAATGGATTCCAGGTAATTGTACATGTAGTCGTTTGAAAAAAATGATGGCCAGCCAAACCGACTCGCAGAATTACAACTGACATTTAATTGATGTGAAAAAAATGTACATATAGCGAATGAATACACGTATAGCATGAAAACGGCACAAATAAACAAATACTGCAGTGTTTTTGAGCTTCGGCGAGTAGCTTTAGTGGGTTAGCTAGAGATTGAATGGCTGATTGTTCATTTTACCAGAGGTAAATGCTTAGAAACAACTATTAACTGTGAAGATGTTCTCGTATACACCATGCCAAAAGAAACATTCGCTAAAACACGCTTGGAAGGCCTCCATATTGTTTATGATCTGTATACTGTGAAATATTTTACCCAACAACAATTAGCCAGACTGTGGGTTAGAGCTGCACTAAACTAGGAATTATTACTTGTTTTAAGGTTCTTTCTCTCTTTCACACACACACTCTCCCACTCTCTTTTAATTTGTTGTTTTTGTCATCCTACCTGGCCTGTTGTAAATATGTTTATAAAAGTCATTTACATAAACTTTCCTGTGTCATTGAGTTATTTGTTTGCAGAGAGTATTTGGTTGCAGCTTGGAACATGTTTTGTATGTCTGATGAAACTTCCTCATGTCTGAAATCACATGGTAGTTGACAATGTGATAATTATTATTATAATTATCATTTTATAGTCTATTAAAAATTTATTTAAAAAATGAAGATGGAAAGATTTATAATGTACACTATCTGACAAAAGTCTTGTCGCTTATCCAATTTTTAGGAACAACAAATAATAACTTGACTTCTAGTTGATCATTTGGTATCAGAAGTGGCTTACAGTATATGAAAGTCAAGAACCTCTAGATTATGCTTATTTCACCAAAATAAAACATGATCATGCCTTTATTTTTAATTATTTAATTACGACTCTAAGGTCTGACTTTGCTTAGACAAAACTCTTGGCACTTAACAGAAATAATGTACAGTATAGAATATAAAGTCATGGTGCAGTGGAAAAAAAGAATTAATATTGTGTATGACTCCCATGAGCTTAGGTGACTGCATCCATCAATCTCTGCAATGACTCAAATAACTTATTAATAAAGTCATCTGGAATGACAAAGAAAGCGTTCTTGCAGGACTCCCAGAGTTCATCAAGATTCTTTGGATTCATCTTCAATGCCTCCTCCTTCATCTTACCCCAGACATGCTCAATAATGTTCATGTCCGGTGACAGGACTGGCCAATCCAGGAGCACCTTGACCTTCTTTGCTTTCAGGAACCTTGATGTGGAGGTCAAGTATGAGAAGGAGTGCTATCCTACTGAAGAATTTGCCCTCTCCTGTGGTTTGTAATGTAAAGGGCAGCACAAATGTCTTAATACTTCAGGCTGCTGATGTTGCCATCCACTCTGCAGATGTCTCGCACACCACATACTAAATGTAAACCCAAACCAAGATTTTTCCTTCACCAAACTTGACTGATTTCAGTGAGAATCTTGGGTCCATGCTGGGTCAAATAGGTCTTCTGCAGTACTTGTGATAATTGGGATGCAGTTCAACAGATAATTCATCTGAAAAATCTACCTTCTGCCACTTTTACAAATGATCAACTAGTTAATATTTGTTGCTCTTACAATTGTAATCGATGACAAGACTTTTGTCAGGTAGTGTATAGAGTCAAAAATGAAAAGGGGTTTATGAAGGGTAATGTAGCTTTAATGTTTTTGTGTTTTTATTTAATGTATTAATTTATATTAAGTTTTGAAGAGGAAAAAGTTTTGCTGCAGACACCAACTGAAATATCATTAACTCAAACAATACCTCGTATACCAAAAAAAAAAATTCAGACATTTAGATTTAAGTAGTAAAATTAAGGATTGATTACTTAAAAGATAAGTACTACAGTGCCGCCCAAAAATATAAATTGTGATTTTAAAATACTGTATATATTTGCCAATATCTTTTTAGGTTTAACCAATTTATTAGGTTAATCATTTATCTCTAATAAATGTCAAATATAATACAGTTTAGTGAGATCACATTCTTTTAAATATATTAATAAGGACATATCATAATGAGTATATTGATTTTTGCATAAATATATGTTTTCTGCTAAATGATGATAGTATATACAGGCCCGATGCCAGCTTGCAAAAAGTGGTGGTTCATTTTTCTCAAAAAGTAGACTTTGTTTAGCAGTTTTCTATTTAATTATGAGGTTTAAATACTCTATTAAGTGACACTTTAAGCACTATTTTTAGCTGGATTAGCTTGACGGATGGTCATCCAAACAATTTTTGATGTAAGAATATATTTCCTAAAGTTTTATAATAAAGAAATAGGATAAACAATGTAGCCTATTGTCATTTATTAGACAAATAACAAGCTGGAAAGCACATTCAACTTTCCACAGTCAGAATTTGGCCATTTGAAGTAAAAACAATTAAAACATGACTTCACTTACGTTATGTTCTGCGTGGTCTTAACATTTTTGATGGGCTATTTCCACAATTTATGATGGCATAGCAGTCAAAATAAAATAAATGAGAAAATGGGGGCAAAAATTCTGCACCACGTCTGCAAATTCTGGACCTTTGTCAGGTCTTTCGAACCACCCAAATCCCCCCTGACTACGGGCCTGATATATTTTCACCCATATTTTGAGTTATTTAAATCATTAAAGTACCATTAAACGATGTTTGCTGATTGATTATGTTTTTATTTGTATAGAATTACCAGACACATATGACCCATACACGAATATCCTTGCAGAACATAATCTGCCAGTAGATGTCAGTATTGTCCCATCTGATGCTGAATTTTGTCTGTTCACAGTGCCCTATAAAATTAGACCTTAGGGAAAGTGTTTCATCCAAGTGTTGTTGGAAATAATTTTGTTGTCATGTTCAGAGACCAAACATAATTGTAATCCATCCTTATTGCATTTCTTTCTTAAAGACATATACAATACTAACTGACAAGAGCCACCAATCAGGCTGAAAATATAAATAGAACATCTGAAAAGGGTTGGGTGGTAGGGAAATTTAAGTTGGAATGACTTCAAATGATGCCTGTGTTCTCCAAACGAAGGTTATTTTATCCCAATGGAAAATATAATGTCGTGGTTCATCCGATGTCAGAAAAGGCGTCACAGAAAAGGGTGTAGTACATTAGCTAGCTGATGGACACTGCTTGTTTTGTTGTATATATGCGTGTGTGTTCTCAAGGACTGTGGAGGGATCTCAGCGATGTCTGTCAATGAGCTAATGGCTTCTGCATGTCTCTTTCCCTCTGCTACAAGCCTCGATGGGAATATGACAGCAATTATGCGGTCAGTTTGCCAGCATTTATCGTTTCCAACCGAATTTGTTTGAACTTGCAGAACTGTGAGGTGTTTTATTCATCCTTCATATTTCAATGTTCATAGTTTATGACCTTTAAACCCAAAAAGTTCCTCTTGAGGAATGTTTTGCAGGGGATTCGTGGATTGTTCTTGGACCAACTTCAATTTTTATTGGACTGTTAATACTGTCAGATTTTTTCCTTGGTAAATGGTCATGAAAGCCACATTTTTTGAGATGTTAAGAGTGGTATATAGGTTACACATTACTGAAAACAGTAACAGGACCCATACACTTTATTAAGAAGCAGTATTTTTCCCTGTAAGAGAGACATTTGAGGACAGGATGCAAATTTGGATGGGAAAAACTTGCTTTGATTCAACCTCCCAACTAATTTTTTTCTTCAAAACATGCTTTTTTACCTTGCCATCACTTATTGTCAATATAATAATACACTAAATAGCAAACAAGATTTATTTTGACATTTTAAAACACATTCTCATGTTAGCAGACTACAGATTACATTTTCACATGACCAACAATTTGTCAACAAATATAAAATTAACCATCAAAATAGTCATCTGACAAAGATTTAAGAAGGCATGATGGTGCTAACATTAGCATTTCTTTTACCAAACTGAAGTTTATCATGCAGCCATTTTGTTTCTCTGTTGATGTGAGATGCTAATAGAACCTGCTTCAGGGAACATTCATCTAATATCAAATATTTCCCCAGAAAGTGGAAGATGGTGTTGACATTTCATAGTTGAGACACAGGATATTACCATATCATTAAGTGATGCTTTTGAAACAAGGTCTTTTTCATTGTTGAAATAATATTTTCATGCATTTAGTTGCATATGTTTGACTGAATCCCTCACTGTTGGGATGGAATTTAGGTGGAATAAAAAGACAATGTGTGCCATAAAGTTGATATAATGATGATAAGGTTAAAGTGAAGGGGACAGTTGAGATAAGTGCATTCTAGTTATCCATTCTAAAATGTACATTCATTCATCATTCATTTTCCTTCGGCTTAGTCCCTTTATTCATCAGTTGTGACCAACTTATCCGGCATATCTTTTACACAGTGGATGCTCTTCCAGCTGCAACCCAGTACTGGGAAACATCCATACACACTCATTCACTACAGCCAATTTAGTTTATTCAATTCACCTGTACTGCATGTCTTTGGACTGTGGGGGAAACCGGAGCACCTGGAGGAAACTCACACGAATACAGGGAGTACATGCAAAGTCCACACAGAAATGCCAACTGACCCAGCCGGGACTCAAACCAGCGACCTTCTTGCTGTGAGGCAACAGTGCTAACCACTGAGCCACCTATAAAATGTACAGTTTAAAATATTTGAATTGATACTTATTAATTTATACCTAGTGGCAATTATAATTGCTAGACATGTTTTGTCCCATGGATTAAGAATTTCTTCATAATTTCTTCTGGTTTGAAAAGCAAAGTTGAAGGGTCATCATGAGATATGGGGTAAATGTATTATTTGCCAGTACTGGAGAGAACACAGTGATGGTTGTTGGGTAAGTTACTTCAAAAAAGTAATATTTATGAAAGTAAATTTAATAAGTAAAATAATATGGGCAAGTATATTTAATTTTTTTTATTTTCTTTATTTTTAATTTAATTGATTTCAATGCATAGATAATATAAACTCTTTTAATTAATAATAGTAGTAAATTAACAAACATGAAATAATTTAAAGTAATGACGCCATGTTTTATACATAGGACATATAGCATTACTTTCTGACAGTTGATTGTTTCTTAAGCATTATTCTGCCAGCTATACCCTATTGGATAACAAACAGATAAAGTTACTTAACTTCTCTGAATTTGTTTACAGTATTTAAGGCAATTTAATTAAACTACCTACCAATAATAATCCCTTACATTTACTTTTCCATGAAAAAATAATTTAATTACAGCAGCTACTTTGTTACTAATTACACCCAACACTGACAGTGATGTCATTCTGAACTCCTCCAACGTTTCTTCGCATTTATGAAAGAGATGGTTCACCACACACTGTTATGAATGAGAAATAATTATATAGATTTATTCATTATGTTTATTGTATTTTACGTAAATGATTTTTACTAGCGCCTACTTCTGACTTATATTCCCTCTAGTGAATATTCAAACATTCAGGGTAATGTTCCTTTTACAAGAGCACAAAAGTGTTGTTCGCGTTTGTAATGGGGTTTAATTTTTATTTAATTGTTATTATTATTATTATTATTATTATTATTATTATTATTATGATTATTATTATTATTATTATTATTATTATTATAGTTATTATTTATTTATTTATTTATTTATTTATTTATTTATTTAATTAATTTACCGGAGAGTTTAAATAGCTCTGGACAGGCGGAAGTCAGGATTGCTGACCGCGTTCATAAAGAAAGATGCTTGTTTTATTCCTGTTGATTTGTAGCAAAGTCCCTGTAGTCTTTCTTTACAGTCTCCACAAATGTGGTAAGTTTATACTAAAAACTGTATTTTCATGGTAATGGTCTTTATTGTTTTTCATGGTCTGCTTTGTGTTCTTATTTTGCGATACTAACTTAATAGGCCAGAAAAGCCTGCAAAGACACAATACGCTAACAGACTTGAGAGAAACCAAAATAGTGTTACAAAATGGTCGACGTTTGGAGTAAACCACTGTTTTTTTTTTTTAATGAGGATGTTTCTCTCGTATTGAGGTAAAGATGGTTTTATATTCGCACATTAATTCATTCATCTTTGAACGGTGACACGGTCCCTACTCTGTTTACCACGCTAACCTTACTTTGAATATTTGGTTTGACATTGCATGCAAGTATGACTTCAAAACAAAATTAGCACTATTTAATTGACTGTGAACAATGTTACACTTTTATATTCATTGGCTGCCTATTTAGAATTCGCAAACAGTACTTTTCTGAAATTATATTACTAAAGAAAAAATCAGAATGTGCAAATATAAAACCAACTTTACCTGATACGTTTGGACAAAATGCACGTGTAAACAGGGCCAAGTAATCACATCATTAAAAACATTTTACATTTGTGGTTCCAGGAAGGATATTTAACATCTTTAAAACCTTTTCATAAAAGGTTATCTAGCAAAACGGGTATTGTAGATTTTTAAAACTTAGAATTGTTTGTGAAACAGTGAAAGATTCTTTTGTAGGACTCCCAATGTTTCTTCAATAGCATCACTGAGAAAACTCAAGAAGCCTCACTTCAATTTAATACTCAATAAGAGGCTAGAAACATAATGAAGAGAGCAACTGACTGATATGAAAAACAAACAAGCTTTCAGGAAGGGACAGAAGTTCATGGGTCAAGCTGCAGTATTCCCTCAAGTCATTCAAAAAAGGGATCTGTTTTTGTACCAGCATTCAGCTTTTATGACTTTAACTTGATGATCTATATCAGCCTATGATCTCTCACACCTTTAACAAACCACTTGATGAATGTTTAAAGCACATCCAATCATCAGTTGATCTGGCATTCTCCTATAAGGGTTGAATCTTTGGACTTTGTACTGCTATAATTGGCTTTCATTGTGCATCTTTCTGGGTTTTTGAGTTTTTTTGGGATCGTTTCCTCTGAAGAAGGGTGTGTTGACATTTGCGTTTGGGACGTGCCCCCTGGGAAGACGGAGGCCTGTATGTCTGTTCTATTTCAGAGTGAAATAATTACACATGGATGTGGTTGTGTGTGGGAGAGCAGACTCCGCCCCTCTCACACTGTTTACATGTGCGTCTGTTCTTAGTTTAGGGGGATGAATAATTGCTGGCTTTAATAGACGCGTCTATATATGTATATCCAGAAAAGTGTCCAGAGAAGAAGAACTGAATTACTGAACATTAGTCTTTCATGTTTTATATGTTAAAACAGGGGTGTCCAAATTTTTGGGCCGAGGGCCAGATGCAAAAAAAAAACATTGTCCCGGGCCAAATTTGTAAGAGCTGAAGGCCTGATGTTTTGTTAAATAATTTCTTTTAATATTATATTTTATTACTGCAACTGATTTCTGGCAAACTATACAGACACATATTCCGCTGACCTCTGCAAAGAAATTCTTTGCCCCGACGTGACTGAAATTTCCAGCACTTACTGTTGATTTTCCTTTTTCTTGGTTGTGCCATGGCTCGCCAAACGTGATTATCAATTAGGTTTCCTTCAGTTTGTTCGGTTCGTTTGTAATTCATAACAGGAGCTGCTGCCTAATTTAATACATGTCATAGCGACACCTGGTGGTTATTTATTGAATTACGTTCATTTTTGTAAAGCAGGACAGATTCTATTAATATTTATAAAAAGCCTCACGAGCTGCCACAAAACTGATTGCGGGCCGCAGATGGCCCACGAGCCGTAGTTTGGACACCCCTGTTTTAATACATCCTCAATATTTCATCCTAGAATCACTTTTTTTTTTTTTTTAATTGAAACCTACTTTAATATATTAAATTCTTGTTCTTCTGGCTTTTTGTCTTCTTTAAAGCAGTATTTGTATTGTATTTCCTTCGTTGTTTTAGTTTTGATGTCATTCCTATTATTCAAAGAATGATCAGACACTAAAAAATGACCACATTTTTATCAAATGTTTATTTCTCTTACTTTATTTGTTTGTATTAGAATGGTATCATCATGTGCATTTGCATATTTTAAGAAGATACGTGCTTTATACAGAATGTATTGTACATAGATGTTGGTTTCCTAGAGAGGGAGAGGTTTTTTTTTGTAGTTAGAAAAAAAACACACAGTTGTCTGGTTGTAGTTTATCTGAAAATATTTCTGTGAGACAAAAACAAATGAGAAGTGTGGACATAAATGTCAGGTGCTTGTGTAAAAAGGTGTCTATTCCAGGTTACCCAATATTCATTAACATATCATTAGACGGCTATTTGAGTGACTGTGTAAACCACATATACTGTAGATAAAAGACTCGTGTTTTTCCTGTGGGTCAGTGGTTTGCTGAGGCACCAAAAATCTCATGTTGTCACATGTGTTTTCCTTTCATAGAGCAAAAGAAGTTGTATGATTGATAGGAGGGCTCGTATTTGCCATAATGCTCTAAATTGAGGGTTTGGTCTGATAAAGCAGCCACAATAAGCTTGGCTTATACTGAGTTTGGGATATAGACGACCACAGCTATCTGCAGGGCATGAGAAGTTTAGAGAAATCACAACACCACTGCGCTATGAACATTCCTGCTGAAATCACAAACTCTTTGCTGTCAGTGAGGATGATGATGGGGTTATTTACAGTTTTTCTCAGTCGCTTTGGTGCATTTCTCACAACACTATTTACATTTGCACAACAGTTAATGCATAAATGCAACAACTTGCAAATGCTTTTGGACATGCATCAATTGCTTTCATACAACTCTCTGCTGTTTTCTAACATTATCATTTGCTTATGTCAGGTCAGTCAAAATTAACTAAACTTGTAAATGCTAAATAGCCATTCTATATAAAACTAGTAGTCCTCATTTCATTACTTGAGTTGTTACATGCAAAAATGTTGAACTAGTTGTCTCAATCTGTCAAGCAAATTTGATAAATTTAAATCTTTTTTTTTTCTCTGAGAATGTCTACTAAATTGAACAATTTCATGAATGATTTACAGACCCATGTACAGTATGTTGTAGGTTCAGTTCCAATATGTACTGCAATATTGTTAACAGTTGTGCACGGCTCTACCCAAAGGAAGTTTGTGTTTATTGTAAATAAGGGTGTATATATTCTTTTGCACAATGCTGTGAATAAATTAGTATTGTAAAAAGCATGTGCAGTAAAAATCTTGTACTCAGATACCACTAAATGCAGGCATGTCTAACTTTACTGTAGTTTTCAAATGGCTATGCAAATAGTATATAGTGCAGTCTTGAGCATTTTCAGGAAGTGTCAGCAAAATCTGACGTTTTTTTGTCAAAATTAACAGAGTAAACTGTCATAATGAAAACATAACAAAGCCATTTGTCTATCTTGTTCATAAACAATGGCGTCAGGACTTTTCATCTCGATGACACTGACTCTTTCATTGACATGAATACTTAATTTTGAGGAATGAGCCGTCCATTTTGAGCAAGTGACACAGTTTCGCAGGTTAATAACTAGGTTTTGCAGTTTGTACTAATTGTTTTGAGAAATGCATTAACTATTGTGCAAATGTAAATAGTGTTCTGAGAAATGCACCAAAGCGACTGAGAAGAACTGTAATATAATTTATAAAATACAAATATTTATTTATATTTATCCATTTTAAATATTTATGTATATTTATACAACAGTTCTGTCTGGTTCTCGAATCTGATTGGCTGATAGCCGTGCAATATTAGAACTCATACAGCCTCTTCACCCATCTGTATTACTACGCCCACATAGTGACAGCAGATCAATAAATTCACAGTTTGACAAATATTGCAGCTGTTGGACAACATAATGTAATCTTGAGGCTTTTTTTAGTTGAGAATGTAGTTCTTTAGATTGCATCTTTGCAATTTATTTATAAGGATAGTGCCTATTTTAAATATTTAAAAATTTCTGTGATCCATCACGTCCACCTCCATGAGCCTGACATTGAGCTGAGCAATGATGTTGTCCATCCACAAGATGGCGACAGAGACCACAAAATAAGCCCTTAGAGGAGGAAAGATTGGCATGTTTTCGAACTGATACAGCTGATCAAAATATTATAAAATTAGTGAGTGTCATTCTAAGTCTCTCTCTTTTTATGTTGCAGTGCTGTATTTATACCAGAGCAATTGTAGTGTATTAAGTGTGAGATTGGACTCACACACAGGAATGTATGTATTTTGTGTTGGCCACTCTTTGTATAACCCTGAGCTACTTTTTGGTTGGCCATCTGTTTCAGTCTCCTGTTTTCGTTACTGCAGACTAGTTCAGTGAAAATAAAGAAAGAAGGAATGCAGTGATCTGCTGGTGTTTGCATTGCTCTGTTTTTTTCGGGGTTAATTATTGTGATCTCCTGGTTGCAACTGAGAAATACTGGTATATCTCTGTAGACTAATGGCATTTCATGCCGTTCAGCCTTATAATCTTAAATAAGAGCAAAAATCACCTTTTTTGTCATCACTTTAGACATTACGCTAGAGAATTATTCAAATACTAGCTCTAAAGTGACTGAATTAGTAGCGGCTTTTGCTGTTCTGGCGTCAGCTGCAGATGTGGAAGTAGTTCCTCATACAAAAGGATGTTAAGACTCTGTGTTTGATTTATTATTTTCTTTTTTATATACACACAATTATGCTGTCAAACTGTTGTGTAAACGCAATATCACACTTGTAGAAGTGCGATATGGCTGTATATCATCACTGGTTTAAGAATAAGCCACTCAGCCTGCGGCCTTGTGCCAGTGCATGCCTCACACTAGTGCCAACATACAGCCATATCGCGCTGCTACAAGTGTGATATTGCTTCTCTATATCGATATATAAGAAATTTTTGTTATATAAGAAATTTTATTCTGCATAACATGCTAAAAGAACAGCGTTTTACAAAATAGCCAAGGCACTTTGACAAAAGCCCTTTTATTTTGTGGAAAATACAGTGAACGTATTTAAAGAACATTAATAATTGTAGCATAAATAAAGATTACAGCTTAAATATTTGAAAGATTATGACGTCAGAAATAAGTATGAAGTGTAGAGGCCCTTGCTGTAATAGAGCCTGAAAGATTTTCGCACAACACTAGTCTTTCAAAGGACATCTCACACTTCTCTGCTGTGATCTTGATCCTCTTCTTCCAGTCTCTTGTAAATTTCGATGACTGTAGTGTATTTTATAGCAATAACGCCCTGAGATTTTCAATCAGGTTTAAATCAGGATTCTGGTCTGCCATTTCGTTATTTTGCAACATTCAGAAATAAAACCATAACTTAATGGAAACAGTAGCTAAACAATTATTGAAAATATTTTGTCAGCAGCCGTGTGTGTGTGTGTGTGTGTGTGTGTGGGGGGGGGGTGTTTGGGTGTAATGACACACAGTCAGTCTGTTCCTCTATATACTGTAGGGATGAGTGTATGCATGAGGCTTAGATCAGTGATGTCTTTCCCGCTGTATCTCCATCTCTCATTGGCTTACTGTGTTTCTCATTCAGTCTCCATGTTGTGTATCTGCACCGCCCAGGTTTAAACTAAATGTCAGTGTCTGATTCACTTTAAATGGTGGTTTCATGAGTATCGCCCCATGCTGAGAATGTGACCCTCCTCTGTGTATTTGGTCTTTCTGACCGCGGCCTCCTGTTCACTAACAGCATAATGAGACGCGCTCCGCTTCTTTGCAAAATCATGCCGCCTCCTCACTGACCACAATTGCTTTGTCTATAAATATAACTTTCTGGAAGGCATGTTTCCATACTTTGAGAAGCTCCTCAGGAACATTTGTATTGGGAAAAGCTTTTCAGTTAAATGCAAATATGATGAAAATAGTGAATTGGATATTTGTCAGTAAATTACGTGAAAACATGGTGTGGTGATGTTGTTTTACTGATGTAATTCATCATTAAAGGGCACCTATTTTACCCGTTTACAAGATGTAAGAAACTTTGGTGTCTCCAGAGTGTGTCTGTAAAGTTTCAGCTCAAAATACTCATCAGATTATTTATTATTGCCTTCATAATTTGCCCATTTTGGTGTCTGACTACAGTGTAGCTGTTTTTGTAGTCTGTGGCTTTAAATCCAAATGAGCTGCTTATCCCCACTGACCGTTCCCAAGTGTGTGTCTGCTTGTGTTAGATAAACAGCAGTCATTGACAGAGACCAACTCTGATGAAGCTGAAATAGTTCATTAGTAAAAAATACCAAGTAAGTTAATTTAATGTATTTGTGGAGGAGTTTATTCAAGTCTTTCTGAAAGGATGAGTCTCACACAAATGCTGTTTGCCGTATACACACACACACACACGCACATGCACGGTTGCTGACACCATGCGGCCATGGTGATTTATAGTGGTTAAGAATTACATAGCAATTATATTGTTTTAAAAACATTATAAACGTATAAATCGTATAAAAATCACAGACAGTTGTAGCAAATATTTTAATCCCAGTTTATTTGCAAAAAAAAAAAAAATTCTGTGGACGTGTACATGTTATAGAAACATGGTGCCTGTCTACCTATTCGGTGGGTGGGGAAAACCGCACTCCTACATCACATTCCGGTGGGCCTCATTTGGGTCCTATTTTAACGTCAGGAAATTTTAAAACGTGACTTACTGTGTTTCTATCACTCAAATATGACACACTATAAATACACACAATTCTGTTCAAACTGCTTCCAAAAGTTGATTTTCATCATAGGGGGCATTTAAATTGAGTTAGATTCAATATAATTAAAATAATAAAACATAAAAAAAAATTATCTATATAAAATAATTATACAATGTTACATGCACTAAAAAATGCAGAGCAACTTTTCAAATATGCATTTAGAAATGTAAATAATAATAATACTAATTATAATAATTATAAAGTTGTTGTTGTTGTTGTTGTTGTTGTTGTTGTTGTTGTTTATTATCATTATTATGTTTAGGAACAGTGTTGCTTGTTTTTTGTGGTTTACGTTTAAGTATCATTATTTTATTTCTTTTTTTTAAATAAACTATTTAAATTGCATGTTTTTTGTTTGTTTTATTTTCTTTTGACAATACGAAAAAGCGATGCTTAGCACCTAGATAAAATGAGTGTAAAGTTATATGTAATCTTAAAATGTTTCTTAATGAATTAAGAAAATATGTATTGTTTTCACTTAACATTTTTATATGTGCTATTTTATTTAAATTAACATCTGTTTTTAGTTTTAGTTAACTATAGCACAATAAATCTGCTTTTTGGAACTCAAATCATGCTAAATATACATTTTGCAAAATATACAGTATATACTATATGGCTCTTGTGAAATGTCTATTTTCGTTTGATGATGAGTGAACGCTTTAAATATCAGCTGTAGTTCCTGTTCCTCTTTACTACCAGCAGTTCCAATTTGTCCTTTCTAGGGGACATTTGTAAATCTGAATATCTCCTATTGTTACGATCCTGGTCTAGGGTCAAGGCCGCAACATAAAAGAACACCCAACAATTAAAGATCACTTTTATGACCCCTTTGTGTCGGGTCTCTTTATTTGTCTTTTTCTTTTTTTAATCACACAAAAAAATGTGAAGCCAACTACTTCGGCGTGAACTACCACAGAAAAATAATAAACAAAGTACATTAACTAAACACCCACATGAAACTAACTACACCTAACAAAATAACAGAAATAAAAATACAAAATTTAAACCTACCTCCCTGACTAAGAACAAAAACGGGAGAAAATATTGAGTATGCTTCGGCCTGCTACAGAATGGAGTCATTTCGTTCTCTAAAGTGGACATTTAGGACGTTTAAATGATACCAAATTGGTGGGGGTTTTATGAACTTCCTTTTCCTCCTCAAAGAAAATGGTGTTCCTCTCCGCAAGGGCATTTTATGGAAAGTCAGTGCCTAGACATTTTCAGTAAATATTGAAATATCAAAATATTGTTATTAATTAGAATCTTTGAAGAACACTTTTTTTTGTAAATTTTTAACATAATGTAACCGTTTTGCCAGGAAAAATAATGTAAAAAAAAAAAAAAAAAAACTCCCAAGTGGACACTTGGAGTTCTTTGATCTCCATTTTAAACAAACAAACAGGAAGAGAATCACTGTTTGAAAAGTGTGTATTCTTTTTTTTTTTTTATATGACAATTATAAATACATGGCTTTAGCACAAAACTGACTTCTTGCTTCTAGGAGAAATCAAATCTAAAAAAAAAACGCAAGGTTTACTAAATGCAAGGTATTCTTTTGTGTTCAAAGGCGGCAAACTTCTATTTGAAATATCATTAGAAATGGGGCCTAAAGTTGTTCCACTAACAATAATGTGGTTGTGTTAGTCATAATTCCTGAGCTGACTTCAGTATTGTCTTTTGAATTTTATTTGAAGTTATTTTTTCCCCTGGTAGTCAGGAGTGTATGAATCTTAATAACACATGAGTCATATGAACTATTCTATGGCGTGTCTGTGTTTTTATTTTATTTTTTTCCTCCTGCTGTCTATGACCTGCATTGTCACTATAAACTATTTCTCATTAAGTTTCCAATGAGTAAAATAACAGCACAGGTGTCATATTTGAATGTGTTTTATACACATCAAATATCAGGACAGGCTTTTCTTTTTTTTTTTTTAATTGAAACTACATTGCAAATCTCTTGGGGGTGTATTTGAGCAAAATGAGCTCAACACTGATAAGAAGCTCAAGCGTCAGAGCCCAGCCTTTAACTACAGAAACGATTGAATCTCTTTCCGCTACAATATCATTCCTGGGAGTTGCGTGCTGTGCAAAGTAAATGTCAATTAGTGAAGAGTCACGCTCCATAGGAAGATGATGAGCTATTCTTTGTTGATGCATTCCACATCAATCTCATTCTCCGATCTTTGGTTTTAATGGTGTTTACGTCTGAAGAAAATAGGGATTTTACAAACAGTGGTTTTCAAAAAAAAAAAAAAATGCAGCGAATTTAAAACCCCAGTTACATCAGATTTATGATTTTTTTTTTCTTTCTTGTATTTTAAATTCATTTCCTAATTTGTGTATTAATTAATTTTTTTAGTTCTACTATTTATTTATTTTCAGTTAGTTCTTTTTAATTTATTGTATTTTCCATTTTTCTTACCAGCTTAAAAGGGTTTATTGCCAAATAGATGCTTAAATATATGTGTAATGTTCGCTAAATCTACTATATTTAAGTAGATACAAGTAAATAATTTGTATAGATTTAAAATATATAAAACTATTCCTTAAGCAACTTATTTAAATTGTACTAATGTGTGATCAAGTGCCAGTGTGCTTCATTATGGGAGCTAAGAGAGGATCACGTGAGATCTACTGGTGCTCCTATTGACTGTTGCTCAAAGTCGCTCTTCATTTGCATAAAGTTGAAGTATTCTCAGCTTTGTTGAGACGCTCGACATGCCCACTTGGTCGCCAACAGTCGCTGTCACCCGCATAGACTGAGGTCGCCAGAAGTAGCACGCTCTCCGTTGAAATGAACGGTCACTTGACGCTTTGCCGCTGCGAGTCGCTTGTACTGTGAATGAGGCTTTAGTGTTTTTTATTCAATTTCTCGTACTAAAATAAACATTACTGAAATAAAATATAGGCAAGCTTGAATATTATTTCAGCTACTCTACAAGAAATAGTCAAGTTCTAAATACTTAAAGCTTGATCTAAAATTGGAAACTAAAACATGGGTATATACAGTACACATTTAAAAATCAATAAAAAGATACAACTCAACCCATTTTTATATTAAGTACGTTTTTTTATTTTTATTTTTTATTTTTAAATATCATCAGAAGCGGAAAACAAGCCCAAAGTTGCTCAAACGTTCTGTCAGAGCAAATGTTCTTTAATTATGCTAATTGGTGGAGTGAGTCAAAAGTCCTTTACATGCTAATAAGCATTCATTCATTAATTTTCCTTTGGCTTAGTCCCTTTATTCATCTGGGGTGTCACAGCGGAATGAACCGCCAACTTATCCAACATACGTTTTACACAGTGAATGCCTTTTCAGCTACAACCCAGTATTGGAAAACACCCATCCGCTCTTGCATTCACACTTATACACTACAGCCAATTTAGTTTTATTCAATTCACCTATAGTGCATGTCTATGGACTGTGGGGGGAAACCGGAGCACCACTGAACCACCGTGTCACCCTTGCTAATAATCACGTCATCATTTTTAACATACACGTAGACACGGATGAGTCTTGATTTTTTTTTTTTTTTTTTTTTTTTGCTTGTGTAATCTTTTGAAAAGGAAGAATATGGTCTCTTAATCGGTGAGGAAAAGTGTTTATTTTATAAATAACATGCATGCATTGTAAAAGGATCTAGCCGATGAGATCATGCTCTGCTTCCATTTTGCAAGCAAATTATTTATTCATTTCCATGCAATGCACACGTTTGGAAAATGACAAGGTCAGATCTTCCCATTTGCACGTTAGCATTAGTTTTTGACTTCAGCTGCTAACAGTTGATCTTCCACCCTTCAGCATCTCTGAGCATTCATGAGGAAAACGCACTAGATAAAGTCCTGTTATTGTCTGACGGCTCAGCAAGTGCAGGCATTTCTTATCAGAAGAATTGTTTGGGAAATCTTGGCATGAGCATTTTTGCAATTTGACCTCTTTAGTTGCTTTGAGAAGACTGCAAATATTAAAACTGTTACTAGATAATACAGGGTGATTTAAAAAAAACAAAACAAAAAAAAAACACACAACTTTGAAAATCTGTATTTATTCAAAGAAACATGATGGAACATTTATTGTTATGGTAATTAATCGATGTGAAGAGTACTTAAAGTTTTGTAGAAAACAAGTTCCTAGATGTTTAATATGACCCGATGCAGACACTCGAGTGACATCAACCCGATACTTGAACTCGTTCCACACTCTCTGTAGCATCTCGGGCATAACAATTTGTATAGCTGTGGTTATTCCTTTTAGTTGAGCAACCAAATGAAGCTTCAGAGCTTCCTTAAATCGACAACAGAATGCGCTTGGCTCTCCTTTTCTTCTTTGCAGAGTTCTCGAATTTTATTTTTTTCAGCTGTGGTGGCAGGCCTTTTACACAGATCTACCAACTACTTATAATATTGTGCTTACGAAAAATGTCATTGAAATAACGCCATAAGTCGAGATCGCATTCATGTAATGAAATGAGCATGCTGCTCAATCAAATATGCGCTGCTCAAGTGCAGATTTTCTTGTGCGCTCAAACGCTGCTGAAGTGTGATTTTAGTGCATTTATGTAACAAGTATGTCTCTAACATTTATTAGATTTGCTAGGAATATTTATGAATGTCTCCAAAAGACCTACAGAGCGGTGTTAAGTTCGCGCTGTAATTCACTTCCCTTTTAATGCGTTTTGGTGCGTTTTTTTTTTTTTTTTTTTTTTTTTTTATATATATAACTCGTTATCAAAAAAAAAGAATTAATATTTTGAATGAGAAGCTGTAATGTAGCCGTGGCAGGATGAGTTTTGGTGTGGCGCTCCACCATAGAAGAATGAATATAGCGGAAACCATGTGAGCTACACCGTTTTAAGAATCTGTTAATTAACAGAATATTTAAACAGAATTTTTCCTTTTAATTATATTTTTGAAATGCATTACAGGACCTCTATATCCACAAGTTTTGTACAGTAAATAAGCTCACATATTACAAGTGAGAGATGATGGGTGCATTAATTGATTTTAAAATAATTGAAGGAAACGCACACTGTCTACTATATATGATTAATTATTGAACATCAACGTTGAATAACTGAAATTAAAACACACATAACCTAAAACCAACAGTCACTTTTTTCTTATATAAAAGTGGAAATAAATAACTTGCAATTTTTGAAACAAAATACATTTTCAATATTTTTCATATTAAATGTAGAAAATAATCTTCTAAATAAAATAACTCTTGTATATCTTTTAAATAATATTTAACAGTGCATTTCCTGAATCTTCTGTAAACCATTATATTAGTGTAAATAATAATTTTATTGTAATAGAAAATATGCCATCTCAAGGCATCTCTGCCGCAGCTTCCCATCATCGTCAATGTAGTGCAAATGTGGGACATGTAGTTAAATTTTTTTGAGAGGTGCGTGGGTATGCGAATGCTGCGCTGGACCATACCCGTGTGTTGGACGCAGAAGTATAAATCAGCCTTAACAGAGCTGGGTCACGTGACTCCAAACGCGGTTTGAAATTAAATGGAAAAAATTTTACTTTTTTTTTTTTTTTTTTTTTTTTATAGGTTCTGAATGTCGATTTCGATTTATTTTACAAATAATCGTCCAACTGCTATATTTAATACACTAATATATTAATTTTGAATAGATTTAATAAATTCTATTATAACACATTTTTAATGTTTAAATTAGTGTAACTGTTACTGTGTGTAACTTGTAATATAATTATAATAATTTCATAATGCTGATTATTTTGTATTAATAACAGATTAATATAATTAGATCATTATAATGTATACTACAAATTAGGGCTGCATGACATTGGAAAAATCTGATACTGCGATTATTTTATTTTCCTACGAAAAATATTGCTTTTTGTAAATACAATGCAAATGATTTTCTTATATTACTTTTTACTCATGTCTAATCCAAACATCTAAACAATTTTTAGGTCAAGTAAAAGTATTGTTTTGTTTTCAACTTAGGATAAAATAAGGCACATTTAAGCATTTTTCTATTAAAACAAGCAAAAACATCAGCCAGTGGGTTAAGTGAAATCTTGTTTTTGCTTTGAATTTTTAATATTTGGACTAGAAACAAGACAAAAATTCTAAGGAAGAGAATTTTTGTAGTTGCATAAATTCCATATAAATACAGTGATTAAAATTTTGTAGCTGCCTGTCCACTATAATCCAGACTTAACATTGCATATCTTTGCGATGTGACTAATGCGAATGCACACATTGCGATATGGATGCTGAAACAATCTATTGTGCAGCCCTACAAATAGATAATTATTTAATTTGATCAAATAACAGATTTAAAACGTGTTTAAAAGCATTCCAAAGGTCAAATTTAACTTTTGATTTAATGAAATATCTTGCAGTGTCCTCTAGGGGTGTCTAAATTCATTGTATCTTCGGTACACCGCGATGCAGACGCGGACAATTCGGTATCGGTTCAGTAATAATCATAACCGGTTATTAATGTCATTTATCTCTTATGCGCTCTTTCGCGAGGGAGGTGAGCGCGGGCATTTACAACACTCCTGGTGCCAACTGTGCACCATTTCACTGCGTGTGTGAGATTTTTGTACAGTCTTTCACTGACACCTACAGCAGAAGCCCCTATTTCTCTGCGATTCAGGGAATAAAAGTACTCCATTTCTCTCTCTCTCACTGTGGCCCATTTCACCTGCTGGCGGTACTTTTCCTCTCGGCTGCTGGCGTGACTTTTCTTCCCCTCTCTTTTCCTCGGCTGTATGGATTCCCGTGGCTGTACCTGTGCATTGTCGCGGGACCCGACCAGTTTTAATGCGGCGCAGGAATAAAGGAATAATTTCCGAATAAAGCGCGGAAGCGGTCGGTAACTCTGGTGTAATTTTAACAGGAGTGGGCGGTCTCACAATATCGCTCCCGAGCAAGCAAGCAAGCGTGCGTGCGTGCGTGTGTGTTTGTTTGGTGCTGTCTATGTGTGTGAATGAGAAACAGTGTGGTGGTGTGTGTGTGTGTGTGTGTGTGTGTGTGTGTGTGTGTGTGTGTGTGTTTATACAGACAGCTTGTTATAGCCACCCCCCAAAATACAACACTGTGTATGGAAAGCATCGTCAATGCACCGAGATATCGAATTGAACCGAATCATTGGCATGATAATCGTAACCGAACCGTGAGACCAATATAGGTTTACACCTCTAGTGTCCTCACAAGTACCATCTCACGCTGTCAATTAATCTGAAAAATCAGCAGATAGATTCAGATCAGTAACATGCATGATAAAATGTATGGTAGGAAAATTTCAGTAAATGACGTGCTGGCATCAACACACCATGCATGATCCGCATTTAGCAAACATTAGGAGTATAAAAACAGAAGCAACTCATAGTCTCAAACTTAGCATTGAGTAGGCAGAGACGAGATCTCCAAAAAAATAAAAGTAAAATCCCACACACACCTGGAGCATAAGCACAGAGCTGATCCACAGACGCACACACACACACATACAGTACATACAATCATCCCGCCCTTCCTGCAGGATGCCATATAATTACTCCAGTAAGCAAGTAAGGTGCTCCAGTCGGTTCCTCCTACTCCTGGATCTCCAAACTCTCTCATATTCACTCTCTCTCTTAATCCCCTCCCTCCTCTCTCTCAGTCCGGGACGCTCTTTTGGCAAGTAGAGCATGACTTTCTCCATCTGCCACTGATCAGAGACCTGTGAGGGCAAGACCACCTCTGTGGAGCATTCCAGAGCTACCACAGCAGCCTCTGACTCCAGATCAGGATTGAAAAGTGCGTGTGTGTTTGAGGGCCAGGCGGGGTGAGAAGCGGGTGAGAGGGAGGAATAGAAAGAGAGAGAACGCTCTAGACTTAGTGGCAGTATGGAAATGGAGAGGCTGGGGAGAGGAGGAACCAAAGCGAGCGCGGGCCCCAACACTCTCCTGAAAGCTGCACTGGCTGTGTGTGTGTGTGTCTGCATCGCACTGCTGATCGCCGTCATCACGGGTGAGTCGACCGCATGTGCTGAGATTACTACTTGATGATAATGGATAATATTATACACTCAATTGAACAAACATGTATAGCAATAAATATGTATACGGATGGATAAAGACAGAACAATCGGCATTTAAAGATCCAACATATATGTATTAGTAGAATGATAAAAAAAAGGGATAAACATGTAAATAAAGTAATGGGTCTTAATCAAATATATCGCAAATATATAAATAAAGTGATATATAAACAAAAATATACTTATGAATATGTAAATGGAATATGCTAATTTATCCATAGATACAGTCAAGCCCCAGGGGTATGAATAATTTCGGGCTTGACTGTGTAAATTTAGCAATAAATATGTAAACAGATCGAAAGGCAAATGTAAATAAAGCGATAGACAGACAGATAGATGTAAATGAAACGATATTTAGTTATTCTACTTACACATTTACATATTCATAACTAAATATTGTTTCATTTACATCTATCTGTCTGTCAAACGCTTTATTTACATATTCGCCTATCTATCATCCATCCATCGCTTAAAATACATATTTTACTTACACATTTACATATTCATATGTATTTTAAGCGATGGATGGATGATAGATAGGCGAATATGTAAATAAAGCGTTTGACAGATGTAAATGAAACATCATGTTATGAATATGTAAATGTGTAAATAAAATATGTATTAAGCAATAGACATTTAAATTAATCAAATAAGAGAGATAGGGATGGATGGATGGATAGATCGATAGATAGGCGAATATGTAAATAAAGCGATAGACAGGTAAATGAAACTATACATTTTATTCTCATATTCATAAAAGTATATTGTTTAATTTACTTCTGTCTATCGCTATTTACATATGTATCTATCTATCTATCTATCTATCTATCTATCTATCCCATTGTTTATATATTTGGTCAATGTACATATCTATTGCTTAATATCTATTTACAAACTTACATATTCATAACTATATATTAAGCAATATATATGTAAATTTATCAAATATTAGCAATGAGATGGATGCTAATTAGGCTATACATATAATAAAGTAATGAATAATATATAATGAATGTATGAATAAATATGTGAACAAAGTAATATAAAACACAAAGAATGATCAATAAACGCATGCAAACATGAATGAAAATAAAGTGACATGTAGATGGATAGAGGGTCAACTGGCTGTGTTTAGATGTGTGTGAGATTATTTTAGGAGTATATACGGTTACACACGCAGCGTGTCTTTTGAAGGCTGTAATTAGCACAGTCAGTAGGAGCTCTGCTTGGCAAACTTGCATATGTGTCTTTAAAGTTTTGAGGCTGGAGGCTTCCGAGCGCATTTTTCGGAGTTGTTTGTGAATGTGGGTGTTTCAGTGACTTCATGAACGAGTGTGTTCTTAAAGGGATAGTGGACCTAAACATGAAACTTTTTGTCTTTATTTACTCGTATGGTTTAGTTCTGTGAGGGTGGAAAAAATATGTTTAGGAGAGTGTTCGTGCTGCTCTTGTCTCCAAAAAGAAAAAAAAAATGGAAGTATGAGGTGACCACGGGCTGTTAAACTTTAGACGACCCATAAAAGTGGCTCAACTTGTTGAATGACATGCGGTGCATAAAAAAAGTGGGGTGATTGGCTAGGAGTTCATTTTTGGACAAACTGCCACCTTAAAGACCACAGAAATGGGGCGACTTGAATGTTCACCTCACGACATGCTGTTGAAGTCTACGTAGATGTATTTTGGGATTTTGCTTTCTGGGTGGTGTACAGTTGGTGTACAGCAAATAAATGATGTTCTCATTGTTCTCAGTTGTTGAGGGCTGCCTGCATATTTGCGGTGAGACTACAGTGTAATTATGCTCATTTCTGTCTGTACATATTCTAGTCACACACGCACACACATATGCGGTTGTGTGTGCTGGTTGTGGGGATAATGAGGCTCAGTCCCACGAGGCTGGGTGCTGGATCCTGCTGTGGTCATCTGCTGTCCAGTTGTGGACTCAACCATAAACACAGGCCCTTAAAAGCAATGCTTGTCTGATTTCACAATGTACTTAGTTTTGCACTCCCTCAAATTCATTGAGACCGATTATTACATGGAAAGTGCACACTTATCAGGTTTCAGTCTGATGAAATGGATATTGCAAAATATTTAGTGTTTTATTTTTTTTATACATTGCTCCATTAACGTGAGAATTCAGTATTTGCAGTGATATTGAAATATCATAACACTGTGGAAATCTTTTTCCTGATTGTCTTTTGCCTTTGTTAACTGGATAATGTCCAAGGAAATTACACACATGATTAAAACTGCATCCCCTCCACCTTTATCAATGAAAATATATACAAAAGTAATGCATCTTTGCAGAGCTCATATTAAATTCAAATAAAAAAATTCCAGGATTTTTACATTCTGTTTTTTAATTATTAAATTAAATTTAATTAATTTATTAAACATTTAATTATAATTAGGGCTTCTGGTTATGGTGGCGGAGCAGTCACATTGTTACCTCTCTGTTCACGCTACTGTTGCTTATCCATCTACCCCTATGATCTACTATACACCATCTTTTTCCTCTTTGTTATTTTGTTTAACTGCTGATTGATCCATGCCCAAGCCTTCAAAACACAACAAGCTGAACCATTCTCGAGTCATCACGGAAGACTGTACTGATTTTAGCGAGGCTAGCGTTAGCAGTGATCACTCGATTAGCCATGAAAGTTTGCTAACTGATTTCTCACGGTTAAACACATCACCAATGTTGTCGCAGAAGAAGGTCAGCGAACGCAAACGATGATACTACTCCTTTGCCAAACTAGAATCTTGACTGGATGTTAAAGTCAATAGCATCATCAAACGCATTGACGAGGTCTCTGCCGTTACCGACTCTCTTGGGTCTCGTCTGATCGAGACAGAGTCTTGTATCTCCACCATGGAAGATGACAAATATTAAAGGGCACCTAGGTTACCCCTTTTTTCAGATTTAATGACTCTTTTGTGTCTCCAGAATGTGTCTGTAAAGTTTCAGCTCAAAACACCCATCAGATTTTTTTATTATACCTTTTATAAGTTTCTTTTTTTATACCTTTTTTTTAAATCAGCTTGCGGTTTTGTTGTACTGCACCTTTAGGCTAGTCCTCCCCGCCCACCGTTTCTATGTGCCTTTCTGTGTGCCTAAATCTCCTCCCTCGGCAGATTCAGACAACAGACAGACATAAAGGAAGCAGATCTCATGTGGCGTCTGTGAGAAATACTACAGTAAGAACTTTACCAATGAGTATTTGATGCATTTGTTGTTGATTTGCAACGATGAGTCACACACAATGTTGTTACAAAGTTCATGCGCACACACACATCCTATGTCAAGTCGGTCTGAAAACCACTCCAATTGGTCCACAGTCTTTGTTGTTAAATAATAAAAAAAAAAGACAGTGTGTTTATATCACCCCAATATGACGGTCTATACACTATACCTACACACATCTGTCCAAACAGCTTGAAAAAGTAGAATTTTTTTTTTTTTTTTTTTTTTTTAAACTATTTGCACTTGAAAAACTGAACATGACACTAAGAAGATCACAAATCTAGAGGGACTATCTAGATTAGACAATTATACTTGATTAACAATTGTATACACTGCAATCAGTGCACCTCTGTAACAAGATTACTGGTGTCTTCTAAAAAGCATATTTCTTTTGGTAATTTTTTATTTTTTTTTTAATTACATTTTGAGTAAAAAACACTATATATTTAAGTTTACAAGGGATATCGTTTAGATGGGGACAAACAATAAAACTAAAAAAACATTTAAATTGAACAAATTATGTATAATTACTTGACTTTCAAGTTTGTAGTAGTGTAATTATTTTGTCTAACATTTTGAAGAAATTCTTATATGCTTTATCGTTTTGTCGTATATGTAACTTAATGTTATTGTATGTGTGATGTTTTGTTTTTTTTTTTTTTTTTTTTTTTTTTTTTTTTTTATAGGTGGGCATAGATAAAAAAAAAAAATTTAATCTAGATTAATTTCGGAATTAAAATGGCTCATTTGAATTCTGCCGAAGTTATTCAGAATATGTGTACACAAATAATTAGTCCTGAGAACAGGTTTCTCAAGCCAGTTGGCGCATTAGACCAGGGGCTCATCTCTTGTTTCCAAAATGCATCACAAACTGCTTGAGAAACTGTTGTACTATGATAATTGATGAAAATAAATTGTTCAATAAGATATACTTGTTTACTGACTGTTTCAGTTAAACATGAATTTTAAACTGTAGACCTACATGAGCTCAAAACAGGATTTTTTTTTTGATTACCTTAATGCGACAACAGTCATAAATGAACTAAACAGAAATGGAATTAAGATATGCAGAGTATGCATGTATTAGCGACAAGATGCAACAAGACCTCACGCACATAGACACACACACACATCGCGAAATGCGGAAGTTTTTTTTTTTTTTCTGCGTGCGTTAGTAAATTCCATAACACTCTCAGCAGTCCTTATTCCTTATTTGCGTTGAAAACCTCAATTTGTCACGACTGCATGTTTATAACTTAAAGTGAAACTGCAGTTAAAGTAAAACTACCGAGCTGCAGTTAGTCAGGCATCCTGCTGATTTGATTCAGAAGGGCACTTATTTGTCAGACAGCTCACTGGTCAGGTATACATCCGCGCTAAAATATCAATGTGAAAGTCATCATAGCTTGCATAGAATAGACCCACTGACCCAGCTCCCAACCCAGCTTTGAGAATAGATTAACGGAGATCTTTTTTTTTTTATCGCACGATCAGAGTCTCTCATTAACACAGCACGTTAACACCGATAACGCCCCACTAGTAGTTTTTTTTTATTTATTTTAGGTCGCCTTTTAAAATCTGGCAGGGGGCAACAGATGAAAATTAGCCCTTGTGGCTAACTCTGGCTTATTTATAGTTCTACTGTTGATTTAATGAGCATTGTCCCTGTTAAATAAATAAATTTCAATTCAAATGTCAAGCAGATTTATTTTAAAGGATACCTATTATGCAAGAAGCTCTTTTATAAGGGGTTTAAACGGTTGTGTGGCAACCGTGTGTTAATATAGCCAGCCTCTTATGGAAATAATGAATTCTATTTTTTTTATAATCCCACTTGATAAAAACAGTCTGCAGAAATACTTTGGTTGACGTTCTCCCTTAGTAAGTGTCATCAGAAGGGAAAAACCCTGCCCATTAGTGTTGATCTTTTCCTCGTTAGCATAATGAGCACCGAGTACGAAGCAGTAGTTTGCTATTAGAGGTTTCACCAGAGTATTAAAAATGTAGAGTTTTAGGCCCAATCCCAAATACTATTTTTAACCTTGAAACAGTGTGAAAGGGAAGGGCTTCAAACCCCTAAGAAATGGGATACCGCTACAACACCTGCACACGTCATCATATGTCATCTCAAGCTCTTCTTACGAGATCGACAATTGCTGCTGTAATTATTCCAGTTGCATTATTTTTTGGTACTTATCTTCAGGAAATCACTGAAGGCATGTGTCATGTTATTATAACCATATAATGTGGCAATAAGATCGGAACTATGTGCATTTTCACAGTGGCCATATTCATCTATGTAAACACACCAAAAACAACATTAAAGCTCATTCCCAGCCACTTGACTCTTCTGACAGGGTATTCCAGTGTCATCGAGTGACAGAATGTTGTGGGACTGCTATACAGGAGTTATTATTAGGAATTATAGATAGTGAAATTTAAATTTTTTTTTTTTTTTTAACAAAAGCATGACGGTAAAACAAACATAAATGTTATAAATGTCTTAAAACATGCTTGTTTGCTGTAAAAATTCATACTCATTTGTGCATCTCTTTACTTCTATGTGCAGCCATGCTGCTGTTGTAGATGATGTATTCTGGGAAATTTTCTTGCCCCTTGGTTTCGAGTGTGGTCCTGAAAAAAAATCTGTTTCATGGGTTATCTAGCCCTTCCTCTTAGCCCTACGCCTTCAAGCTAAAGAGAGTTGCGAAAAGAGGAAGGGCTAAGGGCTAGAATTGGACTAAATACTTAATCCTGTTTTGAATCTGCCACTATGGTGACTTGCAGAAATTTGTAGCTCCGCCCTCTTCTAAAAAGGGCACAATCTCATTTGAATTTAAAGCGACAGTCCTTAAAACAACACAATTGGGATCAAAGCCTAAAAGGGGCAGTTTCGAAGAGTTCTAACATAATGTGTGTGTAGTATTTTGAGCTGAAACTTCACATACACACTAGGGACATCAGAGACTTATTTTACATCTTATAAAAAAGGAGCATAATAGGTCCTCTTTAAATGCAAGTAAAAAAAGTGTTCACTGTGTTAAACAAGATAGCTCACTCCCATCCTTTCCAATGAAGATGGTACATGACATATTGCTAGCAGTTCATTTAGAAAGGGATGTAGTTATTAAACGGATTTTTTGTCAATTCATTCAGTTTAAAAACAAGCATATTGGAAAGAATAAGTCCTTCTTCTGTGCAACCAAGTAAAATAACATTAGTTTCCTATAAATGAACAGAGATGTATAAAGTACTAGAGAACCAGACTTAAGTAAAAGTACAAGTACTCTATCAAAAAGTGACTTGAGTAGAAGTAAAAGTGCTCTTTAAGCACCATACTTAAGTGGAAGTACTAAAGTATTCAACATTTTTTGTACTTAAGTATTGCAAGTAGTTTATTTCAAAATGTACTACTCAAGTACTGAAAGTAAAAGTACAAGTATTGTGTAATGTAGTTATTAAAGAATGCAGTCAAAAGACATCATATTGTTTTGTTTATTTTAAATGTCTTTTTTGGGGGCACGTCATTAAGCAGAACGAAAAGAAACATGACTTACAATACTGTTTTTCTCTCACGCTTGAACCACAGATCTGACAGATTATAACAGCTTTAACACACACCTTTCAAAGTTGTGTGTCACAAAAACAGTCCATAATCCACTCAAAACGCTATTGAAACCCATTTTCGGAGCACAATTTACTGGTTGTAAATGCTGTAAACGAACGTTCTAATTCAATTGATTTTGTTTTTATTGTAAAAAAAAGAAAACGTGTATATTACTGTGTTAAATGAAAATCTGAAATATTTTATGGCTTATGGCTATGATTTAGTATTCAAAAATGTTTCATTTTGATTATGTTTTAATTAAATTGGTCTTAAACTTCATATTTTTCACATTTTTATAGTATATTTATTCATTCTGGTACTTTTACCATAAACCAACATCTCAACCATTTGGTAGAGGCTGATATTTTAGAAATTATGGGATGTATTAGGGGAAGATGTATTGATTGTGTTAACTAGCGACATTAGGAGTTAAGAAATGCAATAAATAAAAAAATTCTATTGTTTTTTTTCTTGGTGTGACAGTTAAATGGTTACTTGTAATAAAATTGTGTCCTTTAATACAGCAGTAATATATATGAACTGTACCCTTAATTTGACCCGCTCAAAGAAAACACTCTTTCTGAATGTATCAAACAAAACTCATGCACAGAAGACAGCATGAGCATTTATAGCAAATAAACTAATGTAAATATTCTCCCGCCTGCTTTTTAAACGCTGACAGGCGAGGTCTTACAACCCTTTGACAGGTTATTGTCTTCATCTTCTCAACAGAAAGGGCTGCTATCGGCTTTAGAAATGAAAGCGTTGTTCACTGATGGCGGGAAGAACAGCCGCGGTTACAGTCTATGTATGTATAATACGCGGTTATCACAGGTAATTTATAATAGACACAGTGGAGAAAACTTGCACCTCATACACGCCCAGGTCTGGATCCACAAGTATCGCTTTAACAGCCAAGAGGAGATGAACAGTTGAGTCTCACAACATTTCTCTGTAGTAGTGAAATAGCAGCTCGTGTTCTGTGCCGCCTTCACTCGCCCTCGCGCCTCCGTCCTTCGCCATAGTATTGCGACACCGCACATACGAGATAAATGACGTCAGTACGTAATAACCCGTTATGATCTATTACTGAACCGATATCGACCATTTTGACACCTCTAGTAACGAGTAACGATGCAGCTCATAAAAAATCTATCGGAGTAAAAGTATTAAACTCATCGAAAATATGTACTTAAGTAAAAGTGGAAGTAGGAGAAAAAAACAATACTCCAGTAAAGTACAGATACTGCCTTTTAGTACTTAAGTACAGTAGTGAAGTAGTTCTACTTCGTTACTATACATCTCTGTAAATGAATAATATAACCTAATTAGCTGGACCATACTATAACATGTTACTCGTCTCCATGCACAGTTGGTATATGTGCAGCTTGTTAGGAATGTGTGTAGTAGAGCATGCACTGTTTTTGTCCTGGGATCCAGAGCATGGACAGCTGAAGCCCAAGCGCAGTGGGAACTGAGTATGTGTGTGTGCGTGCGTGCATTTGTGAATAGATTGGTCTGTTTGACATTTTTTTTCTCTCTCTTGCAGTATCCCAAAAAGCAAGCAATGAAGACCTCTGTCTCGGCCCACACTGTATTGAAGCAGGTAAACGTACTGTATATCTTATACTAGCAACAAAATGTAACATGAACATCACATCTCCCAGTAGACGACCAACTAGCAATTTACTAAACAATACTCACTTTTGCCTTAACTGAATCATAATGTCCGCTTATTACGCTTGAGTTGAAACACTGTGTTTAGAATCACTGTAATGCTGAATGTGTGTTTGCTGATGTGTCCTCTCCAGCCGGATCTATCCTGAGTAAGATGGATC
Source organism: Danio aesculapii (assembly GCF_903798145.1). Taxonomy (NCBI): domain Eukaryota; kingdom Metazoa; phylum Chordata; class Actinopteri; order Cypriniformes; family Danionidae; genus Danio; species Danio aesculapii. Next base: position 16,318,645 of record NC_079458.1, read on the forward strand.
AGTCAGTGGACCCGTGCGATGACTTCTACCAGTACGCATGCGGAGGCTGGCTTAGGGAAAACCCCATTCCCGAAGACTCATCAAGCTATGGGATTTACCCATGGCTCAGACAGAACGTAGACCTCAAGCTGAAAGGTGCACTGATTCGCATGAACTAAATATACCCTGAGCCCAAATATGGTGATTTTTAATATTAAATATCTGTGCCGCAGAGTTATTAGAGCAGCCTGTGAGAAGTGGAGATATTGAGGCGGTGAAGAAGGCCAAAGTCCTGTACGCATCCTGCATGAATGAATGTAAGAACCACAAAAAAACTCCTGCAAGCTTTCATACATTACATGCTGATTACTTTTTAATTTGCATGCTAAATATCAACATTTACTGTTTGCTTATTTCATATACTGGAGGCCTGTGGAGGTGAAATTCAGATGTGAAAATGGGGATTTGTATGGAGTCAATATAGGGCCATATATACTTGCAAAATAAAAGAGTTTTACAAACAAAGGTATTGAGCAAAAAATAATAAGATAAATGCAAATCATTAATTTAGTCAGAATTATTAGCCTCCATGAATTATTAGCTCCCCTGTTTATTTTCCCCCCCAAATTCTGTTTAACAGATAGATTTTTTTCAACACATTTCTAAACATAATAGTTTTAATAACTCATTTCTAATAACTGATTTATTTGATCTTTGCCATGATAATAGTAAATAATATTTTGCTAGATATTTTTCAAGACACTTTTATACAGCTTACAGTGACATTTAAAAGCTTAGCTAAGTTAATTATAGGCAAGTTCGGGTAATTAGGCAAGTTATTGTGTAAGGATGTTTTGTTCTGTAGACTATCGAAAAAAGGGCCTTCATTTTTTTTTACCTTTTAAAATAGTTTTTAAAAAAAAAACTGCTTTTATTCTAGCCCACAAAACAAATAAACTTTCTCAAGAAGAAAAAATATTATCAGACATACTGTGTAAATTTTCTTCCTCTGTTAAACATCATTTGGGAAATATTTATAAAAGTTATTAAAATTCAAAGGGGGGGCTAATAATTCTGACTTAAACTGTGTATTTGTATGTATATATGTACAGTATATATACATATATTATTTGTTCAGGGTATATGCAGGACTCCTAAAGGTAATTTCAATACCTTTTTAAGACTTTTTAAAGACCTTCTCAGAATATTTTAAAACCTTATCGCCTCAAGTTCTAATCCGTATCAAACCTTTAACTTAATAAACAGTTGTTAATAAACAGTTAGCTAAATAAATCAATGGAGCACAACCATGCAACAGAACTCTGATAAGCTCGGAAGAAGCAAAGCTTGAAAGAATAAATTACGCAGTTGTTTTTAGCAACAGGCTTCAGACACTGTTTGGAGAAACTTGTCTTTCTCCAACCAGGAGTATGCCAACTTACATTTTTCCATTTTGCTGTCTTTTTCACTCTATGGTTTCACTACATGTGGAGAGCGTCACATCACCTTCCGGCGTTTGTCGAAAATCAGGTGACATCATAGAGGAGCTTGGCTGGAGGCTCCCCAGGCCGGACAACCAATCGGGTGGATCGAGCTTGCCGTTGTTAATATTAGAAGGAAAATAAATATTCATGCTTTTTTGGAGTCAAACACTTTGGACAACGCTTGAACACAATTTAAGACCTCGTAAAAACACGATTAAGACTTTTTAATACCTTTTTTTAAAGGCCTTAATTTTCACATAATTTATCGACTTTTAATACTTTAGGACCCTGCGGACACCCTGTTATAGTATATGGGTAAAATATGGTACTGTTAATACTTTCATAAAATGTATATGATTTTTGAAAATCAACCAGTGACCTGACTCGGCCTGACCCCCATTTTGGTAAACACTGTTTTAGTGGAGTGGTTCAAATGTTGAACACACTATTTCATATTTGGAGTATGTTAAACATACTGAACATGGATTGTAAATGAAATGTTAATGTCAAATATTGGAGATGTCATCTGAGGTCCATTTTATAACTCAATCAAGATTAGTCATCAAAAATGTAATGCTTTACAAGTAACAGGCTATTTTGTATGCTTTTTGAATATTTTAATGAGTACATTTTAAAGGTTAAAAATGCATGAATGCTTAGTACACATCAAATGATCTGGACAAAGCAATGCTGAACAGTTACAGTAACAGTTACTTATACATAGTACATATAGTAGGCACATGATACTCTTTTAATCTTTCTGAAAATTCGGCATCAAATTGTGCATTGTTTATTAACGAATTGATGGTAAAATGAAACAAAGGACTCACTTATGTGGTCTGAAATGTCATTCAAAATAAAGTTCATCCACTCCTTCCTGTTGCTGGAATTAAAAAGACAAAGCAAAGACTGTTTCTTCAGAGCTTGGCATTGCACAGCATCCTGCAGTCATCGGAGCATCTTTATTGTTGGGTGTCTGAGTAGACCTGCATTTGCCTCTTGTTATTTACCTACTACAGTGCAAATCAGTGGGTGGAGCTAAACAGGCAGTGATGTAGAAGGTGGTGTTGATCCTCTTCTGTAGAGGTGGAGTTTAGCTGCATTGTTACAAAATAAAATGCCACATTCCACAACCTGTCAGTTTGCCAAATTAGCTTCAGTATAAGTTGTTTTTAGCTTCACTAGAAAGCTTAGAGTTCTGAAACTTAATCATTTCGTAGTGGTGTTGCTCTCCAGTGGATTGGCCTTCATCAGTAACATTTCCATTACATTGATATGAATCAACAGTGAAACTGAACTGAATCAGTTTTAATATAACTAAACTACTACATCAGCTTTCCACACTACTCTCCTCTCTTCTTACTTGCTGGAATGTTCCACAATTGAAATATTTTGGGTTTTTATTCTCTATTCACATAGTAAAAAGTGTTATAGAAATAAAAGGTGCATTTAGTTTAACTGTACAGAACTGCTGAAAAAAAAAAACAATTTAAAACAATTTGTGAGTGCCTGCTTTATTACAACAAATAAATACTTTTGCTTCATCTCCTATTCTCTACCTCCTTCCTGACAGCTGCGCTGGAGGTTGAGGATGCCAATCCTCTGTTAAAGAATCTGAAGCAGAAGGAATTCCGCTGGCCAGTTTTGGGTGATGCCCTGGGCTCTACCTCACGCTGGGTGGAGTCTCAGTTTAACCTGCTGGAGACATTGGCACAGATTCGCAGTCAGCACAGCAAGTCTGTTCTCATCCGGCTTTTTGTCGCTCCTGATGACAAGAATTCTAACCAGTACATCATCAAGGTGAGACTTAAGCACTGTATACACTTGGTATGTAGATCGCAGAATAAATACCCCCACAGGCTTATCAGGAGCTGTTGTATTATGCTGCGATAACAACCACCTGGATGTACTTTGTCCTATTTTTTTTTTGTTTGTTTTTTTTTTGTTTTTTTACTTGGCTGCTTGCCACAATTTTTGGTCTAAAAATTAGACAAAACATTATTCTGAACCATAACAGTTTATTAATTCTTAAATTAAACTCAAAGCTGACAGAAATGAAAATGGCTCATGGAGCATACACTAACCTACAGTACCTATTATTGACTAAGTGAAGCTGAAGCATACAATACTATAACCTGCACGTTATTTAGTCACAAGATGTCACCAAACAGTCAAAAATCCAAAGCTGACAGAAACAAAACTGATTAGATGAAGCATATACTAATCTACATATTATTTGTTTACAAGATGGCTCCAAACAGTCAAATATAGCTGCATAAGCATATCAATAAGAATGTGAACATATGCACTGATGTTCAAGATGACTTGAAGTACCCTAATGAACCTGTGATATTAGTTTCAGAGGTTGTTATCATGGATCCTTACACTATTCTGATTGGTCAGTCGCAACATTCCAAGGTATGTTATTCCCAAATAACAACTGCTGAATAACACAGGCTTATCTTGTAACTTCAAATCAACTTGACCATCACTGAATACGTTCACATCCATATACTTGCATCCACATTCATATGTATCTTCTAGTCTGTCACGCCAAATTTTCTGACTTCTGTATTTGGCCTAATATGTAGATTAGCAAATGCTTCATTCAATCAGTTTAGTTTCTGTCAGCTTTGCATTTTTGACAGTTTAGCACCAACTTGTGACTGAATAATGCACAGGTTATTGTATGCTTCAGCGACACTCAGACAGTTTTGTTTCAATTGCTTTGCATTTAAAAAATTATAAACTATTATGGCTCAGAACACAATTTATGTCAAAGTAGCCATGAAATAAGCAGGACATGTACATCCAGGATGGTTGTTTTTGCAAATAAAAACCCTTTTTAGTCTTATTCAACCCTCTAATAATCACATGCCAATGTTGCTACGATAACAACCTTCCTGGATATACTTTATCAATAGCATAACATATCTGGGAATGTCGTGACTGATCAATTCGAAATGATTTTAGACAGTTTAGAGAGAGAAAAAAAGTTTTCCTACCACTTTCACCCACTTCCAGATGTAATTGAGAACACATTTGATTTGATTTTTGTGGAGTAAACACTCATGTGATTGAATAAATGCAGACAATCACAAAATACTACTCATTTTTTTTCCAGTGACCGAACCTGTGATCATTAGGGGATGGAATGTTATGAAAAAGCACACTAAAATTACTGCATTAAGTGCCAAAACACATTGTTAATGATTAAAATAGTAACTGCATCCACATATTCATTCTTTTCCTGGTCACAAGCCACATAACATGGTTTGGTTAATTCAAAAGCTCTCGTGCGTCACACTGAGCACATCTGTGGAAGTGATGTAGAGCATGATGAAATAAGAGGGTGGTCAAAAGTGGTCATATGTTAATACAAGACAGAAATGGTAGAGCATCACAGCTGACCACATATTAGGTGGGAAAAGAAACCCTACAGTTTTAAAGGTTCTGTATGAAAGTTTTTGACTCTTCTAAAGCATATAACTTTACCATAATGTGTTAGCATGTTTCTTAAATATCTGCAAAGTGAACACTCTTGTTTATCTGAAAAGCCTGTTTCTGAAAGAGAGGTAATTTAACCCAGAGTCAGTTACCATGGTAACTTACTCTGTGAACCTAACCTGGTCAGGAACAAGTTTTATTCTCTAAACTCTGAGTTTGTCGGTCTTCTCCACTTTTTTTTATGAAAAAGTGGTATTTCTCGCCTTAGCCTTATATTTTCACCAGTGGTGGAAAGAGTACTGAGAAAGCATACTCAAGTAAAAGTACCATTACTTGCCTAAAAATGTAGTGCAAGTAGAGTAAAAGTATTTGTTGTAAATATTACTCAAAGAATGAGTAAAAAGTAGACCTTTCAAAAGTACTCGAGTAGAGAGTATTATGCTGTAAAAAGCTGATGCATACAGTATACATGTAATTAGTGGATGTGTGTACACGTAACATTCTGTAGTGCTTTATTATTGCCCAACATACACACAACATCATAAGACATTAATATTATGTTCGATTTAGTTCAGTGTCAGGTGACCAAAACTCAATGTCTAGCCAGTGTCTAAGGACAATATTATTTTGATGTCCAATAACGATGTCAAATGATGTTGATTTTAGGTTGTGTTGGAAAGTGACCAAAATCCAATGTCGATCCAACATCTTAAACCAACGTCATATTGACGACAAATACTGAGATTTATTCGTCAGGTATGGCAACCAAAGTCTGATAGACGTCATATTAGTAACGTCCACACAACGTCATTTAGATGTTGATATTTGATTGATTTTTAGGTTGGACGTTGGACCTGACGTTGGGTTCTGATGTCCATTTACAATTCCAAACAAAATGCAACATCCCCATGACGTTGGGGTGCAACTTCAATTATGAATTTTATAATTAATCAGACATCATGTTGAGGTCTTGTGCCTGCTAGGTGTTTAAGGCCATTTTGTTCATCATGCAGTAAACATCTGTCATCTTCTCATCAGTCACATGCATCTAAACAGTCTCTGAGTCAATGCGAGTAAAGATTTTGGCCATCATCTTCGACACTTTTAATGCTTCCAAACAGTTTGCTGCCGTTGTAAAGCGCCCATGTCTTGAGGTAGTTCATTATGATGCGATTTTACTTTCCATGTGCGATTTGATTTACACAGAAATCACATGACTGATTTTTCTAATCCCCATAGACAAGAAAAAGTAAAGTAGTGACTACAGGTTGAAGGAAAGTAGTGGAGTAAAAGTACAGATACTGCACTAAAAATGTACTCAAGGGAGAGTAAAAGTACACATTTTTTAAAGCTGTTTAGTAACTTACAATTCCTGAGAAAAACTACTCACAGTAATTTAAGTATTTGTAATTAGTTACTTTACACCACTGATTTCCACCCACCTATTTTCATGCGCATTTTGGATATGCACATAAAAATATGTTGATGGAAACGCCAAGATGCACATAACAAAATACGCATAAACATATGGCCATAACTGGATAGGATAAACTTTTTATTCGATAAGAAAAGTTATAAACTACAATAAAAACACTTTTACCGAACAAATTCCAGTATGTGCATTAAAAAAAGGTTTGTTATAAGAGATCATATGATGATGATAAATGTGTGTGAATGGACTGACAAGCAGGCTGAGCACATTGTAAAACATCTGAAATGTTGTTTTGGTCATTCTAAAAATTTCTTTTTGCATGGAAACATAGCTATTGCCTACATTTCAGTCACACAAAGAACACCGTCACGAGAATGGCTTGTCCTTTTTTAATAATTATTAGCTTAAATTAACTGACTTCGACAGGGACATGTACTGTAACTAGATTAATGGGATTATTACTCATTCTAAAATAATCCTAATCCTCTTTTTTTAGTACTGCTTACATTTTTAATGCCATATCAACCTCCACCACATGATCAATAATAAAGGCAGACACACAAGTGCACTTTTAAATCTATTAATCTATCTCAATTTTAGAAATGTTATCTTAAACTGATCAACGTGTGTAAAACTGGGAACCTTAAATTAAACATTTCCACAGAACATTAACCTAAGGTTATATGCATTCTTGTTTTTTCAAATTTGTTGTAGAAACGATCCAGTAGCCTATTATGTAATTTAATGCAATTACATCTGAAATAACTTCAAAATTACGACCAATTACCCATTTTCTTTCAAGTGAAAAGTTAATAAACGTCACGCATTACTTATTTTATTACATTTTAAATATTTAAATACTTGTGAACTTGCACATTAACTTGAGCGGCTATGTTTTCCCATGCTAACTGTCTCTGTTTTGCTGATGCAGTGGTGTTGCTTTTTTTTAATATATGGTCATATTTGCTATAACTTTGCAGGAGCACATCAAGTTCAGCTGGAGAAAGAAATTAGTTCAAGTTTAAACTCTTAGTTGGTTGAACCTCCTTACTGAAACAGGCCCCTGAAGTGTTCTGCTTTGAAAATGTGCGTTACGTGCCGGAACGGGTGTCTGTGTTTTGGTTCTTTTAACCCGCCCACTGCCACTTTAGCCAATTATGAAAAAGCATGTGCCTGTGACCGAAATGCGACCTCCGGTGGACAGTAGCAGCCCCGAAATGAGATAGATTCAGAATTCCACAAGGTTATTAATTATCAAATAATATAAATATTACGAATGTAAACATTAGGTGAGCAGGTTACATTGTAACCGCGAGTCCTAACAACACGCTAGGTGATGAGATTTGCAGTGATATACAATTTGGCAGTTTGCTCCAGACGAAAGACGACAGAAATTAAAATACAGTCATTCTGAAGCACAGGATATGCTCTCACTCATGAAATGGTAAGGTTTATAATCTAATTAATGCATATTAAACCTCGTTAGCATTTATTACATGTACTTGAAGTCATAGATCTATAGTTCAATTTCAAATGGTTTATTTTCTTTTCAAGGTCTGAGGTGAACTATCTGCTGCTGCATTCAGTAGTATGGCAGTAAATGTCATGTAAAATGACATTCAAACTCACATTATTAACATTAAACCTAATGAAGCACATAGAGGTGTACCTGAGGTGATCATTGTCTAAGTTTTTTCTTGTTCAACTGCAAGAAATAGAAGCCATTTCTAAAATATATCAATTCTAGTTGGTTGGAACAAAAACTCTATTTAACATAGAAAATATTCCTTTCTTTATTTAGATCCATATATAACTATATGTGGATCTAAATAAATGGATAATTTAAATGATATTATATAAATATATTCTATTTATTCTATTATATAAATAGATATTTAAATCCGCGCTTAGGCTCGATATTCAGGCTCGCTCCTGCTCCTCAATCTGGGGATTTGCGTTTGTTTTGATCCATTAGTGCAATACCTAGTTCAACCACTGGATGTCAAACTTGCATACTGCACCTTTAAAATGTAAAAATTATTATTAATATTTAAATGGTCGAATGTTGTTATCAGGCTAAACCAATGGCTTGAGTTTGCCCTTCCACAAATTGGCCATGTTTTTATTATAGTAAAAGTGTAGTAACCATGTTTTTTGTCATATTGATACTAGGCATGCGACGGTAACAGTTTTCAAGGTTTACCGTGGTTTGGAAAAGTCAAGGTTTTAAAACTGCAAAAATGTTGTTATACTGTTTCTATGGTATATGTCAGATTTTTTTTTAAATTTTTTTTTACTTTTTAGGACCGCAGTATCTCCAGCAGAAAAGATATCCAAAGATGCCGTTTTAAATAGTAAAGAAAACTGTGTTTTTGAAACTAATAAAGACAGCAGAAGGCAATGATTTACTTGAATTATTTAGCTTGACATGTTTAGTGCTCAAATATTTTAAATGTTTTTCAGAATAAAATATATTGGCTGCATCCGAAATCGCCTACTACTCTGTAGGTACAGCATTTAAATTTGACCGATTTAAAAAAAAAAAAAAAAAAAAAAAAAAAAAAGTACTTTCTATACAGTATAAATGTGAGTAGTATGAATGAGCTCAGACTTATTACAGATGCCATTTTGTCATCACATGACATACCCGCTTCACTCCCATTCATGAATTCTCTCACAGTGCATCATGGGATAGTGTAGCATCCATCAGATGCACAATTCAGAATCTCACCGGCAGTAGTACATACAGGTACTTCTCACAGACTGTTTTTCGAATTCAATGATTTTGGACATGCTACTCGGCTCACATACTGTTTTTAGTGTACTATATAGTGTGGAAGTATGATTTGAGACGCAGCCATTGTGTTTAAAGTGGAAATTGTTGGGTTTTCTTTACCCAGACATTTAAAAAATATATATTTTACAGCAGTAATCACAATACCGTGATATTTTAATGCAAGGTTATCATACCATTAGAACCTTATGGATACCATTTGTATTTGTAAGTTTTACTACTAACATGTTATTTAATCTATGGTTAATGTAGGAAAGCCATGTTTATTTTCTAACCACAATTTTTTTTTATTTTTTTGCAAAGGCAAAGTTGTAAGGGTGGTGCAGGACTAACTGTTTGGCCAAACAATATACTATAGAAAATAACATGGGTGAAAAATCTAATTCTCTTTTTCTTTTTCCCCTAGCTGGACCAAGCCTCTTTGTCCCTGTCATCCAGAGAAGATTACATCACCAATACAACAGAGGCACAAATGGTACATTGGTACATCTGTCAACTTGTATATCTTTACACACTGTCGTCTCAGTGAGCGCTGGTTTCATCTCTGCTTTCTCAAACTGTGCTTTTTTTTTTTTTTTTTTTTAAACGTGCCTCTTTTGCAGTACCGAGAGGCTCTTTTAAGGCTGATGGTTGACGTCTCTGTCATGCTTGGAGCCAGTGAGCAGGCTGCCGAGGCTCAGATGAAACCAGTACTTGATTTTGAGATGAAACTCGCACAGGTGAGCGATAAAAGCCAAATTCCTTCTAATCGCTAGCGGTGAAATGAAACCGTGCAGTCAGGGTACTTGATGCTTCAGTGGAGTGTGTCTCTTTTAGATTGTGATCCCTTATGAGAACCGCACCAGTGAGAACATGTACAACAAGTACAGCTTGTCTAAACTGCAGCGCACTGTTCCAGATGTAAGTATTTTATTACTTATGGAAGTATATTAATTGCTATGTCATACTCCACATGTAATTGGTTGTATGCAAATATATGAGGCAGGCTGATTATTAGTCCAGTATTGAGCCATTTTGAGGTGACTGGCATTGGCTGATAGCAGGTGAACAAAAAGGTTAATTGGATTGTTTATATTGACTACAATATTGATTGCATAAATGAATGGCATGTTTCCCAAGCTGAAAAAAAATTCGATTAAAGCAATTTTTAATTTTGAATATGTATATCCCCAACAACTAATTTTGTTTTATATTTTATTTATATATTGTTGTCTATACATGTTAGTTAGTTTATATTTTTTATTTTTTATATATATATATATATATATATATATATATATATATATATATATATATATATATATATATATATATATATATATATATATATATATATATATATATATATATATATATATATATATTTATATATTTATATATATTTATATATTTATATATATTTATATATATATATATATATATATATTTATATATATATATATATTTATATATTTATATATATTTATTTATATATATTTATATATTTATATATATATTTATATATATTTATATATATATATATATATATATATATATATATATATATATATATTTATATTTATATATATATTTATATATTTATATATATATTTATATATTTATATATATATTTATATATTTATATATATTTATATATTTATATATATATTTATATATTTATATTTATATATATATTTATATATATATATATATATTTATATATATATTTTATATATATATATTATTTTAGATTTAATTCAGTTTTATTATATATATATTTTATATCTATCTATCTATCTATCTATCTATCTATCTCTGTGTGTGTTATTTTGTCTTAGTTTGTGTATATATTTTTATTTGTTTTATTATTATTTTATTCACATTTTATTATGTTGTTGTTGTTGATGTTGTTTTCTATTTTTATTTAATTTTATATATTTTGGTTAATAATTTTTTAAATATATTTTATTTAGTTTTAGTTTTTTTTATTCGATCGATCTATGCGTTTATGTATTTTTTTTTTTTTTTATTATTATTATTTATTTTTATTATCACTTTTATTTTATTTTGCTTTACAATAATCTAAAACTGGAACTAATCTAACAAATTAGATAAAACATTTTGTTTAAATGCACCAAAAATGAGAAGCCGGTGTTCCCGAGTCCGCCCCTGTATATACACTGCAGGCAGATATAGAAAAGATTTGAATGTTTATTTTCTCTCTACGCAGTTTAACTGGCTGGGTTTCGTCAAAGCAGTGATTGACACAGAGTTGTACCCGGATCTGAAAATCTCCTCTTCAGAGCAGGTGATCGTACGTGCTCCACAGTACTTTAAAGACCTCTTCAAACTCATCAACGCCACAGACACCAGGTATCCAGACGACTCTGAAACGATTAAAACCTCATTAAAAGCTACATCACAGCCCTGAGGCTCTGTCTGGACATTGTCATTTGTGTGATCGCTGTGTTTTAGCGTGTGCTGTTTATGTTTCCTACCTGTTTATTACCAGCTCTGCTCAATAACAGACTCAAGATTACTCTGTAATTCAGCTGAATGCGTGTGTGTTTTGTTTTTTTCCATCCTCGCCTCAGGACAGTTGCCAATTACGTCATATGGAGATCGGTTTTCTCCCGAATCACCACTTTGAGTAGACGATTTCTCTACAGATACCTGGACTTTGCTCGGGTTAGTGAAACGCCGGCTCATTTGAACCGTCCACCAATCTTTAGATGAAATTAGATTTGCTGGTGTTTAAAAATATCTGTCTTTTCTCAGGTTACTACAGGGACCACCTCTCTGACCCCTCGCTGGGACAAGTGTGTCAATTATGTTGAAAACACACTCATCTATGCCGCTGGTAGGCTCTTTGTTGATAAGCATTTCCAGGAGGACAAGAAACACATGGTACGGCTTTTTTATTGCATTAAATCATGCAGCTATTTATACTGTAGTATATATTATCTATATTTACTTTGCCATTTATAGGAATAAATTACATTTTAAATTATAAAAAAACTGTTTAATATTTAAAATTGAACAATATTTAAAGTGTGTGTAAAAATATATATATTTTTTATTTAAGCTATAATTTTTTCGGATAGTCTTATTGTACAACGATGGTTTGTTCTGTACTTACATAATTACCCCAATTAACCTAGTTATGCCTTTAAATGTCACTTTAAGCTGTATAGAAGTGACTTGAAAAATATCTAATCAAATATTATTTACTGTCATCATGGCAAAGATCAAATAAATCAGTAATTAAAAATGAGTTATTAAAACTTGTGTTTAGAAATGTTGGAATAATGATCTCTGCGTTAAACAGAAGTTGGGGAAAAAGATAAACGGGCTAGTAATTCAGGGGGGCTAATAATTCTGACTTAAACTGCGTGCGTGCGTGCGTGCGTGCGTGCGTGCGTGAATGCGTGCGTGTGTGATAGATAGATAGATATAATATATCTCTTTCTTTCCTTATTACTTTTTTTTTCTTTATTATTTTCGTTGTTGTTGTTGTTGTTGTTTTATTGTTGTGATATTTCATACTAATTCTGTTGTAATTTTCATTTATTCCACGTTTTAAAAAATACTATAAAATGAAGTTAAAACTAGCTTTGCAATTGTAGGAGCAAATTATGTTTCGAAATATATTTCAATACAAAACCGTTATTTAAAAATTGTATAATATTTCACACTAATTCCTTTTTATTTTCATATATATGTTATTCAACTATTTAAATTAATTTATATATATTAAAAACGGTTTTGCAGGAACAAAAGGCATTTTTAAATGTTTCACATCTTAAAAGTAAAACAAAAATATTACAAATAAATTTAAGATTTACATTTTGAATAGATTATAGGTTTTTTACAGTACATAGTTAATTATTTCCCAATATTTGTATTTACTATATTTTCATACTAAATGTATGCATCGATTCATACTGTATAGTAATGAATAACTTAAAAAAATAATAAAATATAAGAGTTCTTTAAAATTGTAATTATAGTTCACCTTATTTTTATATAGGGTTTCTATATAGTTAAAATTCAACATTAGTATTTACTGTATTTTTCTAAGTTGTACAATTTCAATATGCAAATTGGCATGTAACGTGTGTTCTTAAATAAGTGTTTGTGTACAAAAGTGTATAGCAAGTAGTGATGTTGGTTCCACAATTATTATCCATCTCCTGAACAGTTGATGATAATTGTGGAACAAACATCACTACTTGCTATACACTTTTATACACATATACACTTATTTACCAACACACTTTACATGCCAATTTGCACATAACAGCTGCACATATAACGTTGTATATAGTAATTTAGCTGTACATACACTTGTCAGTTTTTATATTTGCATTTACTTCTTGTGTTTTTTTTTTTATATATTTAGTATCTGTTTTTTGTTCTGTGTCTGTAATCATGTTGCACTGTAGAAGCTCTGTCACGAAAACAAATTCCTCGTATGTGTGAACATACCTGGCAATAAAGCTCTTTCTGATATACAGTTATTTTCAGTTATAACATTTCTATTTTTGATCTGCATCAAGTTTAGCAGATATTCAGCTTCATTACAGGAAAATATTACTTTCAAACATACAATAAATAAAAGAAATGTGAATTATTACAGTTGTTTTCTTACTGATTTTGAATTTCCAGCAGATATTACTTCAGTTATAACAAGATTAATTCGGTTTTTGTCTCCATCTAGTGGCACATATTATGAACAACACCTTAAACAAAAAACGCTGGATATTTTATGCTATGCTGATTGAAAAAAATAAATAAATAAGGTTTTATCTTTTATGTAGATGGAGGAATTGATCAATGGCATCCGGTGGGCATTTATTGACATACTAGAAAAGGAGAACGAATGGATGGATGAAGAAACCAAGAGAAAAGCGATAGATAAGGTGTGTAGCAGTGAATTTAAATACACAGCAGGAATGAAACTGATCTCCTTCACCTCATTATTGTCTAAATCTAACTTCAGGCTCATGCAGTTCTACCAAAAGTGGGTTACCCAGACTTCATTTTAAACGACACCTATATTAACGAGGACATCAAACGGGTATGTTTTTTTGTTGTTGATGACGTTCCAGTTTTAATTGTATTCAGCAATCATTGAGGTTTTCTGTTTTTTGCACAGTTGGCGTTCACTATGACTGACTACTTTGGAAACGTCATGCAGACTCTGAAGTTCATCGCTCAGTCTGATATCGGCTGGCTGAGGAAAACAGTCCCACGCACAGAGTAAGCTGTCAGCCTTTTCAAAGCCAGTTTAATGAGACGAGTCTGTCTTTGAACGCGATGAAACGTCACTTTTTCTTATTTCCCTCAGGTGGTTCACCAACCCGACTACAGTCAACGCTTTCTACAGCTCCTCCACCAACCAGATCAGTGAGTTTCACATTTCAGTTGATTATTTAATTCACTCACAGCACTCTTAGTTCTTATTGTGGTTCGGTGAATAGAGTAGTTTGTGGCCAGTAAATTTTGTATTTTACTAAAGTTAAAGATACTATGTTTTTAATACTTAAATAATACTTTTTCTTTTTTAAATACTTTTAAATACCTTTTGAAGGAAAATAAAACTTTAATTCGCAAGGAGGCGCTAGTTTAATAAATTATAAGGATAAATATATAATAATAATAAAAAAAAAAAGCACAACTGTTTTTGGAAATTTTGGAAAGATCATGCAACACTGATGACTGGAGTACTGAAAATTCAGCTTTGCACCAGGACATAATTAAATTTTACAAAAGTATTAAAATAGTCTTTTTGAATCCAACAAAATTTCCTAATTTTACTGTCATTTTAATATCGTAAATCCAACATTGGTGAATATTGAAATTAATGATTTTGAAATGTAGGAGTACATGATTGTGTTTTTGTGGGGGATTTTTAAATCATCAAAACAATAGTAATAATAATAATATAAATATTTATGTTGTTATTAATACCCTTCAAACCACAAGGTTTTATCTACATCACTGGCCACTTTATTAGGTACACCTGTCCAACTGCTCGTTAATGCAAATTTCTAATCAGCCAATCACATGGCAGCAACTCAATGCATTTAGGCATATAGACATGATCAAGACGGTCTGCTGCAGTTCAAACCCAGCATCAGAATGGGGAAGAAAGTTGATTTAAGTGACTTTGAACGTGGCATGGCTGTTGGTGCCAGACGGGCTGGTCTGAGTATTTCAGAAAATGCTGATCTACTGGGATTTTCACACACAGCTGTCTCTAGGGTTTGTAGAGAATGGTTGGAAAAAGAGAAAAAATCTAGTGAGCAACAATTCTGTGGGCATAAATGCTATGTTGATGCCTGTGGTCAGAGGAGAATGGCCAGACTGGTTGGAGCTGATAGAAAGGCAACAGTAACTCAAATAACCACTCGTTACAACCGAGGTATACAGAGAAGCACACTGAACACACAACACATCCAACCTGGAGGCGGATGAGCTACAGCAGCTGAAGACCACACCCTGGGTGCCAGAACAAGAAACTGCGGCTAAAATTTGCACAGGCTCACCAAAATTGGGCAATAGAAGATTGGAAAAACGTTGCCTGGTCTGACGAGTCTTGATTTCTGCTGCGAAATTTGAATGGCAGGGTAAGAATTTGCTGTCAACAACAGGAAAGCATGGATCCATCCTGCCTTGCTGACAATGTCCATCCCTTTATTACCACAGTGTACCCATCTTCTGATGGCTACTTCCAGCAGGATAACGCATCATGTCATAAAGCGCGAATCAACTCAGACTGGTTTCTTGAAAATGACAATAAGTTCACTATATGCAGATGGCCTCCACAGTCACCAGCTCTCAATCCAATAGAGCACCTTTGGTATGTGGTGGAATGGGAGATTCGCATCATGGATGTGCAGCTGATAAATATGGACCAAAATCTGAGGAATTTTCAAGTACCTTGTTGAATCTATGCCACAAAGGATTAAGGCAGTTCTGAAGGTAAAAAGGCGGTCCAACTCGGTACTAGTAAGGTGTACCTAATAAAGTGGCTGGTGAGTGTATTTGGCAGCAAGATTTTAATCAATAATTTTAATTCATGGGTTTTTTTTTTTATTATTATTATTAGCCATATGATGTTTAACAGCAAGTATATTTTCACAGTATTCCCTCAATTCTATTTATTAAAAAAAAATTATATTGGCTACAGAACAAACCACTCTTCTCCAGTGACTTCTAATTAATAAATGTTAATTAGGTTAACTTATTTAAGCCTTTAAATTGCACTTTTAAAATGCCATATAGTGTTGTCAAGGCAAAGAATTAAGAAATTAAGAAAAAACTAAAAGAAATTCTCTCTATTAAACAGCACTTGTGAAAAATGATTAAAGACATTTCACAGGACTATAACTATAACCTTTTATTCAACTGCTTCTGCATCCATGAAACATAATTGCAATATGCTCACTGTTTGAGACAGATACTGGATTATCATGTTTACTTGAAAGATACTTGATGGCTTATTGATCTGTTGTTTTCTATACCCAGGATTCCCTGCAGGAGAACTTCAGAAGCCTTTTTTCTGGGGACTCGACTATCCTCGGTGAGACCCAGATATGCTCAATATCAAATTTTGCAATCATATGGATTTCTAATAATAGTAATAATAATAATAATAATAATAATAATAATGTTGTCGTATCAGATCCTTGAGCTATGGAGCGATTGGTGTAATTGTGGGCCACGAATTGACCCATGGCTTTGATAACAATGGTGAGGCCATTCGATTTTTTTTTTTTTTAATAGTGCATGCATAATCATGCCTATAACAGATTCTGAAAGAAACCTGTGTGTGTTTGTGTTCATCTAGGCAGGAAATATGACAAAGATGGAAACCTGGACCAGTGGTGGAGCAACTCCTCAATCAACCGCTTCACTGAAAAGACACAGTGCATGATTGACCAATACAACAGTTACTTCTGGAAGGAGGCCGGGTTAAATGTACAGTAGGCACCAGCCTTTTTTGCTGCATTTCTGTTTGAGTGCATCATCAAAATGTAGCAGCCTAAAACTTTAATATCCACAATCCTCTCTCAAGGTCAAGGGGAAGAGGACTCTGGCGGAGAACATAGCTGACAATGGAGGGATCAGAGAATCTTTTAGGGTATTACAGCCTTTTCCACTGTTATTTATCCAAAGTGTCCTGAAACTGATTTACTGCCATTTTAAACCTGTAGAACTTTCTTTTGAAGGATAACAGATGGGAAGTCATATGAAGATCACGCAGTCATAATGAATAATATTCACATGACATGAACATTTGTGATTCACTGACAAATTGTGACTAAATAATGATTCATTCACGATTCTGACTTAGCTTCATCTCTCAAGAGAGTCACAGATTTTCAGTGAACAAGTTCTTAAACATATTTTAAAATAATAATGATAAAAACATACTATTTCCATGCTTCCACTATTCTTTTTTTTTTTTTTTTTAGTCACTATCATCTATTATTAGACACTTGTACTTGTTCATTAGATACTAGTACTTGTTTCAATTATAACTAGTAACTACTATATTGTTACTACTAACAAATTAGTATTTTTGCATTTGACTTGTATGGGGTAAAATATATGAGTAGCTAAAAAGAATAAGCACTAGCATTACAGTGTTAAAGTTTATAGATGATATATTCATGTGAATTTTTAATGCAGGGGTGCCTAAACTTTTTCTCATGAAAGGCCAAAAACCAAACTTGATTGAGGGCTGTGGGCCGAAGCTAAATCTATCAAGCTGCATTACAAAGTTTCCATGAATAAATAGGAAACATTACTTTAACCATATTAACTAATCCATTATATATTTATTTTTTTACATTTTATAATGAACCTATTATAATAAAAATCTAAGAATTTGTTTTATAACACTATGAAGTTTATTGCCAAATACACTAGTCAAACTGCACCTGCCTTTGCCTTGATTTGCTCACTGAGGACTTCTGTATTGTGCTCCATCCGCTGAGCAACAGTATGTTCATTTAAAAGAATGCATTCATTTACAACATTTAACTGAAACATTTGATTCAAGCTACTTTTTGTAGCTTAAAAATAAAACGAACAAATGAAAGCTTACATTAAATTAGAAATGAATGTGTATTAAAACCATTAAACCCTCCTTACCTCAAAATTCTCCCTCTGGGAGATGGCGGGCCAAATCAAAGATTAAAATGGGCCAACCGTGGCCAGCAGGCCCTAGTCTGGGCATCTGTTTTAATGTATATATGAAAATAGAAAAAACAAAGAATCTTTGAATTTCTGAAAGAAAGTTTGGAATGACAAAAGGGTGAATTATTTTAAAATAATGTCCATACTGATGTGAATTGTGTTTGCAGGCCTACAGGAGATGGGTTGAGAAAGAGAGAGGAGGCGTCGAGGAGCCTCTCCTGCCTGGTGTGGGTCTGACCCATAACCAGCTGTTCTTCCTCAGTTATGCTCATGTTAGTATTCAACACTTCACATAGAAACACAGATCTAAATATCAGCAGATGTCCCGTTTTTTTGTGTTCTTAATAGCAATACACTTAATTGAAAATGTTTAAGCAGTTGTTCATCTGTTATGCTCATGATAGTATTCAACACTTCACATAGAAACGCTGATCTAAATATAATCAGCTATCCTGTTGCTTTAAATTCTTAATAACAATATACTTAAATAAAAAGGTCTACCCGTTCAGTAAATGTATTCAATTACGTAAATACCTGTGTGCTCACTTAAAGATACACACTATCCCCTTACTTTCAATGTATGTAGTATTTGGGTCAAAGTTGATGTCCCATTTTGTTTAAAATGCTGATCCTAAAATATATAACATAGAGATTTCTGTTAAGAGTCTAAGAATAGGAGTCTGTAACACTTTAAAATAATGCTCCATTAGTTAATGTTAGTAATGGCATTTAATAACATTAAGTATGAATAATCTTACATTTAATAATCAACATTAACTAATGCATTATTAA
Source organism: Danio aesculapii (assembly GCF_903798145.1). Classification (NCBI taxonomy): domain Eukaryota; kingdom Metazoa; phylum Chordata; class Actinopteri; order Cypriniformes; family Danionidae; genus Danio; species Danio aesculapii. The sequence continues at coordinate 16,337,762 of NC_079458.1, forward strand.
AAGACAAAGTTGTGCTATGAACTAAATTGAAAAATTGTTAACAAAGATGATTAAATCCCATAATAAATGTTCTACTTATAGTTTGTTAGTAAATACATGAACAAACATTAATTAATGAATGATTATTGTAGTGTTATCGAAGAGTCTTTATATGTTATTACAATGTTCTTATCCTAAATACGTCTGATGTGATATTATTGGTATAGTAACTATGTAACATTGATCACATTAATCAATAGTTCCATTTAGTAATGTATTTACTAACATAAACTAAAAATGAACAATATTTCTACAGCATTTATTAATCATAGCTCAGCAATTACTAATGTATTATAAAAATCCCAAATCGTGCTTGTTAACATTAATGCAGTGTGATTTTTAACAAGAATTTACAGTGCACAACTTTATTGTCATTAACATTAACTATGGGAACTTGTTGTAAAGTGTTTGTTACATTTAATGACGTTAGTTGATTTATTCTTGATTTATTCTTACCCTATACTGTCCAAATAAAATAAACACACATATACGGTACATTTGTACATGTAGGCATTATGATTTTGATGCATAAAACCACTTTGTTTCTGCCCATGTGCAAATTATTTTATAGTGGACAGGCAGAAAAAAAAACCCCAAATTGACGATAGATAATATCCCATATTGATTATATTAAGAATTAGTAACATTTGTGTTACAATATGAACTGTGTAGAATTGCAAGAGGCCATTATCTAATAAAAACACGAATGAGTTTGCATTTCTAGATGAAGAAAAATACATTTATTAAAAACATACATTTAAAAATCTTAAGAAAAAAAAAGTCTTTAATCAATTGTAATATAATAAAAGTCAAATAGATTATTTTATATATATAAAAAATACATATATAAAAACTTAAAATACATGTTGGATGTTTTCTTTTCCACTATTTTGAAATAACACATTATAAAAACCCAATTCACCCAAAATATAAATACTACCCAGCGCTTTAAACGAGACACCTTTGGAGTTGCTATTGTATTTTTTTTTTTTTATATTATATTTTTACTTCTTTTATTTTTATTATATATTTATTTTATTGGGCCTCACGGTGGCGCAGTGGGTAGCACAATCATCTCAGCAAGAAGGTTGCTGGTTCGAGCCTTGGCTGGGTCAGTTGGCATTTCTGTGTGCATGTTTTCATGTTCTCCCCGTGTTGGCGTGGGTTTCCTCTGGGTGCTCCGGTTTCCTCCACAAGTCCAAAAACATGCGGTACAGGTTAATTGGATAAGCTAAAATTGTCCATAGTGTACAGTATGTGTGTGAATGAGTGTGTATGGATGTTTCCCAGTGATGGGTTGCAGCTGGAAGGGCATCCAGTGCGTAAAACATATGCTGGATAAGTTGGCGGTTCATTCCGCTGTTGCAACCCCAAATTAATTAAGGGACTAAGCCAAAGGAAAATGAATGAATGAATTTTTTTTTTTTTTAATATATTTATTTAATTTGCATTATATTTTATTCATATTTCATTTTTTATTTATTTATATATTTTATTTTTATTTTATTAATGTTTTATTTTTTCTTATTTATTATAATGTATTTATTTATTTATTTATTTTATTTTTAATTATATAAAAAATAAAAATGAATAAATACAAGAATAAATAAACAAAATAAAATAGAAAATAAATATAAAAATAATGAAACCTAATAAAAATTACATTTAAAATGAAAAAATATTTTATTTTTATTATGTTTCATTATTTTATATTTATTAGATTTTTATTTTATTTATTTATTATTTTATTTATTGATTTTTTAAATTATATTTTATATTTATTTATTTCTATAATTTATTTTATATTGTTTTTATTTTTTTACATTTTATTTATTTTTATTATATTTTATTCCTATTTTATTTTTTGTTTATTCTTGTATTTATTTATTTTATTCAGATTTTATTTTATATTTATTTTATTTTTTATGTATTTTATTTTTTATATTTATTATACTTTATTTTATATTTATTTGTTTATTTTTATGTTTATTTTATTCAGATTTTATTTAAAAATTATTTATTTATTGTTATTTATTTATTTTCTTTTCATTCATTCATTCATTCTTGTTTAATTTTTTTTCTAGGTTCGCTGTAATTCCTACAGACCAGAAGCGGCTCGTGATCAGATCCAGAGTGGAGCTCACAGCCCTCCTAAATATAGGTATGATGCAGTAACACTGCCTACAGACAGCTACATTACATCGTCTATCCTTCAGTGTCACTCATTTTACTCTCATTACTATGATGAAGGGTTGTTGGAGCGATGAGCAACTTTGAAGAGTTTCGTAAAGCTTTTAACTGCCCTGAGACGTCAATCATGAATAGGGGGGCGGAGTCCTGTCGAGTGTGGTAATGTGAAGACTTCGATCACAGCACAACCCAAACCTCCTGATTTTGTCCCATTCACTGGTTTCTTTAAAGAAGCAGTGGTTCCTAACACTGAACCCTGAGGGCCGTGATGACCAATGAATGCCTGGCCCTTAGCTGTCAGCCACTGGAAAACTGTAGAAAATACATGCAGTGCCTACAACACCTGAAAGCTTTCAGCCACATCTGCAGTTTTGTTTTTACTGTCTGACCTCAATTAAAATGTACAAATAGCAACACGCGGACCACAAAAATTCCCTCAAGGCCTTCCTTTGGTTCATCACTGCTTTTTTATTCATACAAATTAGGCCGCACTGTCGCTTTAAGAGTGCTATAAATTATTATTGTTGTTGTTGATGTTGGTTAAAGTTGGTAATTGTCTGTCTTTTTATTGTATTGAAAACGTGAGTAAATAATGATTGTTTTTCTGATGTGTTCGGATTGTCTTGAGTGTTTTGTTTTTCTATACAGACAAAAAAAACCCATCTGTTTAGCTGTAGTTTACATTTTAATGATCTAGTGTTCTAGTATGAGCTACTATGATCAAGTATATTTCATGATTAGTATTCCATGTGCATCTGAGAGTAATGGGTTATCAAAACAAATGTAGAACAGGACTTTTACAGATATTTTAGAAATGGATTTCAGTGGAATCAAATGTATAAAAAGAAGCAATTTATGTGGATCAAATGACTGAGGACAAATCCAGTGGAAAATATTAAACATTATGAAGTCCAACAGTAGAGGGCGAAAAATGATTAATGGTTTACAATAAGATGCAATGGTCTTTTTGCAGGAAATTTATAAGAACTATTCATTTTAAAGGTGTCTTAACTTATTTTGTGTTTTCATTATATCATTTTGGTGATTTGCATTTAAATATAGAAGTCATACCTACATTTTGAAGGGTTTAAAATAAAGGTTCCAAGGGTCTTTTTGGAGCAATGCCATATGGTAACCATTTTGGGTGAACAATTCTTAAAGGTATAATTCCCTCAAACATCAAAATTCTACTTGTTTCAAATAATTTTTTCTTTCTGTTGAACACAAAGATATTTTGAAGAATGTTGGAAACCTGGGTCTGTTCTTTGTACGTGGATTACTCATTTAGCTGGATTTGCTTACTGACAATTTGACGCGATTCAGGATCGTTTGGTTCTTCAAAACTCTTTCGAGAGTTGTTGTCATAGCAAGAGGTCTGGTTGCTCAAACCTGCTCAGGAACAGGCTTCTTTCATATAAACAGGATTAGATCGGGTCTTTTCAAGCAAAGGTTACTGAACAGTACTGTGCAGAGACTTTCCGAGGGGCCTGTTCATTTTTGAAGGGCACTTTTTATCCAAGAGAAAAAAAGGGCATGTGCACTGCACAGGTTGAGCCCTATGTGTGCACGTGCCTGATACGGAAAGTACTGTAGTTATACAGACTTGGGAAAATAGCAAATGGTTAAAATATTTATACACTATATACAGTTGAAGTCAGAATTATTAGCCCCCCTTTTAATTTTTTATTTATTTTTATTTCCCAAATGATGTTTCACAGAGCAAGAATTTTCACAGCATGTCTGATAATATTATTTATTCTGGAGAAAGTTTAATTTGTTTTATTTTGGCTAGAATAAAAGCAGTTAATTTTTTTTTAAACCCATCTTAAGGTCAATATTATTAGCCCCTTTAAGCTTTATATTTTTTTCGAGTAGTCTACAAAACAAACCATCAATATACAATAACTTGCCTAATTACCCTAACCTGCCTAGTTAACCTAATTAACCTAGTTAAGCCTTTAAATGTCACTTTAAGCTGTATAAAAGTGCTTAAAATATCTAGTCAAATATTATTTATTGTCATCATGGCAAAGATAAAATAAATCAGTTATTAGAAATGAGTTATAAACTTATGTTTAGAAATGTGTTGGGCTAATAATTCTGACTTCAACTGAACATAAATAAAACCCAAAATAAAGGGACGAAGACTGTCAAGGGGTGGTTTTCCCTAAGGGGTTTAAATAGAATGTTTGTTATATGGATTTATTTATTTATATTTTTTTTAGATACAAATGTGTACTATTTTAAGGTATCAGCTTTAATACAATTTGTGTATAATAATAGACAAGCACAATACTCTACTTTTTTTTTAAGGAATAATAATTTATACAGTCATGCACGTTTTGGCAGCTAACATGACTGTGATTTGATGCTTCGCAAAAGTTACAGACACTTTTACTGATATCAAAATGAATTTAAACAGCCAGTTATGCCTTACGCCGATGAAGAAACTTGAATAGGCCTTGGCTACTATAATAACGACAATTCACTCTAAAAGTAAATAAATAACTAAATACTCTGGACACATGAAAGTGTAAACAAACAAACAAAGGTGGAAAGTTATTGTGTATCATATTTAACAAATCGTTTATTATGAATTTAATGTAACTTTGCTCACAAGGATAATTGAATATTAATCAGATGATGTCATTACGTGCTGTGCCATGAGCCAATAGTAGCATTGCTGATTATGATTTCGAGGATCAATAGATCTGTCCTTTACAACACACGCAGCGATCTCAGATCAGTTTATTCAGACATTTTGATCTGATTCGCGAACTTGTTTGAAGATCCAGGATCTGTCAAATCCTTTTAGATCTTTTAAGCGAGGTACAAACAACGGCCCCCTGTAAGTATTGACTTCTGTAGTAGTAAAACACAAGTCAAGGATTAGTAAGTAATAGAAAATGTTTAATTCCCTATATAATTTTTATTTATTTATATATATATATATATATGTATATATATGTGTATATATATGAGTTTTTTTTTTTTTTTTTAAAGCATTTTAGGAGTTTTTTTTATAATTATTATTTGGGGGTTTTCACCATTAATGGACAGGAAAGTGTAGAGTATTGACAGGAAAGCATGGGGAGCACAGAGAGGGGAAGGATCGGCATTGGACCATGAGGCAGAAATCGAACTCAGGTCGCCGTGACCACTGGAGTGCATGGGTCGAGGCACTAACCACTACACCACTGGCGCAGATGTATTTTAGGAGCTTTTAATATGTACTACAGAAATCAAAACTAGACACACAAATAATAATAATGTTATACAAAGAAAAGATTTGTATCAGCTTCCTTCAAGCATCTTACTGTACAAAGGGATTTCTAAATTTTCTCTTGAACGTATACAGTAATTTTTTAAAGCCAAACAAGACAAATCCTGTAACCACTGTCCAAAATGAGGGCTTTCTGTATTTTTCAAAAAACGAGCTATTATAGGTTTTAGCAAACCCTTTAAAACATTTTTCTTGGTATGAATATTTTAATAACTCCTATTCCATTAAGAAACCTTTTGCGCATTGTTCCATAAATCAGTGCTTTTGATGGAACCATAAATCAAAAATAAGAGCGAAACAAGAAATCAATGCAAATATCACCTGACCAATCAGGAAAAGAACGCTACAACGGTCTACGCCAGCAGCGGGAAATTAGATGAATGAAAAATGGAACCAGCCCTGTTGGATATAAACTCAGCATGAATTAAGCACAAACACACACACACACGCCCTGCAGAAGTCCAATAATGGAGATAGGATGTGAACCAAAATCAATTGCTTTGACCTCCATTTACACAGAAATAACAGAGGAAGTCTTGTGGGGACCAAAGAGTGAAAAACAGAATTTCATTGATTGGAGTGCTAAAAGGGAAAGGTCTAAAAATAACCCCGAGCTGCTGAGGAGATGCATCTGTCAGTCTGTGTGTGTGTGTGTGTGTGTGTGTGTGTGTGTAGTGTTTGCTGTCATTCTAAGGAGCGAGAAAGAGAGCGACAAAGTATAATGGGTTCAAATGTCCGGGGGGCCAAATCTTCATTCTGCCTGGAGATGAGAGACAGAAAGCTGGAGGAAGAGAGAGAGAGGGAGTTTTATAGAGCAGTGCCGGAGGCGGCCAATTCATCTACTGAAGCATGAGGCTTGTGAATGAGAACACAACTGTGCCCTGCAGGAACACATGCTATACTTCTTCTAAAATTGGTTTAAATAACATTTTCGTTGCTTTTATGAATATTAAGCGTGGAGAATTGGACCTTTTAATTGAGACTACAGTATATTCTGTGACGTACAGCTCACACAAAAAAATCACTTCAAAGTTATTATTGGTTCTATGGATTTCCCAGTAATATATTTTAGTTTTTCTTAGTGAACAAAATTCTAATCCCCTTTTACATTAACACCCCTAACACTTTCTAGATCCCCTAACACTGTCTAGTCTAGTTTCTGTTCTTTTTATTTTCTTAAAAACACCTGAGCTCCTAAAAACCTCTCTTTATATATATATCAAGCTCACTTTCCCTATATAAACTGTATATGTGTGAACATTTAACTGGCCATTTCAAAATAGTACAATTGATACTTAAAAGTAAAAATACTTTAAAATCACTTTTGGGGGGGGGGGGGGGGGGGGGGGGGGGGGGGGGGGGGTGG